>NC_044988.1:106427663-106464026 GCF_008728515.1 Papio anubis | reverse complement strand
GGTGGTTGCTGCTAGAGCTCCCTTCTGCCCCCCGTCCCCCAGTCCCGCCAAACGTCCGGCCGTGGCTCCGCGCTTTCTCGGATCCAGCTGTGGCTGGCTGCCCCGGCCACCTCTCCAAGGGGCGGGGCCTGGCACCCTACAACAAAACCTGTCCCCAGGTAGCCTCGTGGAGTAAGGATGGGGGCGCACCCCCCCAAAGATCCCACTTTTCCCCTCTAGTTCCCTGGCCACAAGCACAGGTGACCCTGCGGCCCCCTTGTCTTCCACCAGGAGGGCCCCAAGAGGATCCTAGGCTCCAGCCAGCTGGGCTCTTCCCACTCACAGAGGCCTCTCTGTCCCCACGGCTGCTGGCTCCTCCTCTGGTCCCTGGGGACAGTCTGGCCTGGCCTGCCCGCTGCAGGACAAAGCCACTTTCTCCTGTGTCCCCAGATCCCCATCTGGTGACCAGCTCCCTCTGCCTCTTGCTCTTCTCTGCTCCTTCCCCTGGCTGGACACTTCCTCCAGCTGCTCTCCTGGTTCCCACAGCCCTGTCCCCCTGCCTCTGCTGTGTTTCCAGCTGGGATCTAGTCACTCTGTCTTCATTTGGTCTGTCCACATGGGAGGTGAGACCAGGCCTTAGCCTGCGTTCTAGCCCTGGGAGCCCATCTCAGGGCTGGCCAGTAGAACCCTCTAGGCGCCAGGGAGATGTTCAGGGTGCAAACACCCTCTCCGGACAGGCCCCCAACCGGAGACTTGCCTTGGCCCTCTGTGGGTCTCCCACCCTCCCTCCTGGGCAGGCCTCAGCTGGCATGCCTACCTGGGCCTCTGTCCTCAGGCCTAAGCCACTGGTGCCTGTGTCTCAAGCTGTGGAGGCAGCTTCCCAGTCCAGGGAGTGCCCTGGGTCCACTTCTCTTCTGGGTCACTCATTCTAAGTGGGACTCCTTCATGGCAAGGAACGTTGGAAAGACGTAAGAAGCTCTGAGCCTGGAGTAGCCCGTCAGAGCTCGTTCCTGGAAGCTTCCCCTTTAATGGCAGGATCTGCTCAAAAACCCGGCACAAAGCCGAGGCGGGAGGATCACTTGAGCTCGGGAGTTCAAGATCAACCTGGGCAACATAAGGCAACCGTATTTCTACAAAAAGTTTAAAATCACGCTGCCGGGCTGTGGCTCGGGCCTGTAATCCCAGCACTTTGGAAGGCCGGTGACGGGCGGATCACGAGGTCAGGAGATCGACCATCCTGGCTAACACCTGTGAAACCCCGCCTCTACTAAAAATACAAAAACTAGCTGGGCGAGGTGGCTCTGCTTCGTAGTTCCAGCTACTCTGTGAGGCTGAGGCAGAATGGCATGAACCCTCGGAGGCGGAGCTTTGCAGTGAGCTGAGATCTGGCCACTGCACTCCAGCCTGGGTGACAGAGCAAGACTCCATCTCAAAAAAAAAAAAAAAAAAATTAGCCAGGCGTGGTGTTGCATGCCTGTGGTCCCAGGCAATTTGGGGAGACTGAGGTGGGAGGGGATCCCTTTGAACCCAGGAGGTTGAGGCTGTGACAGCCACTGCCCTCCATCCTGCAAGTGACGAGCCGAGATCTTGTCCTAAAACAAAATGCCAGCACAACACCTGGGCTCCTATGTTCAGCAGTCTGCCCTCGCTTCATTGTGCCCCCAGCATCCCCAAGACTCTGCCCTGTTTCCAGCACACCCTCTAATCGCAGGTGCCAGGCCTGGGGTCCTGCACTCCTCACTTCCAGGCCCCCTGTGCCTGGTGGTTTCTACTCAGGAAGGCTCTTTCCCTTTGCTTCCAGGCTGACTGCACCACATCCTTCAGAACTCTGCTCCAGCCCCATCCTCCCCTGAAGTTTTTCCGCTTAGATAAAGCACCAGGGCAGCTTTTTCCGTCCCAGGTTCATAGCTATTTGAAGCAGGGCAGGGTTCTCTCAGGCCTGGCATTGGCCTGCCCACAGTGGTGCTCTGTGGATGGCACTGGGAGCCTTTTATCCAGTGAAGTCACAGGGGAACACTATCCTTGAGTGCAAAATGCCGCCGAGGCCCAAGGATGGGGAAGGTCTGAGAACAGCTCAGGGGATGGCAGGGGGAGGCCAGTGTGATGTAGAGTCGGTGGCCAGCAGGAGCAAAGCTGCTGCAGCTCAGAACCGCATGGTCAGCAGTGTCCAGGCCAGGTCAGCCACGGGCCCCGCATGGAACCCACCATGCAGACAAACATGTGGGCTTTTCACACCATCCAGAACCTGGGGAGGTGGCCCCAGCTGGCCCTTGGTCTGTAGGGCTTTTCTGTGGCCCCTGGCTGGGTATTGGAGGAAGGTAGAAAAAGACTGGAGGTCGTAAGCAGTGGCTCACGCCTGTAATCCCAGCACTTTGGGAGGCTAGCGGCTGGATCACCCAAGGTCAGGAGTTCGAGAGCAGCCTGACCAACATGGAGAAACCCCATCTCTACTAAAATACAAAATTAGCTGGGCTGCGGGTGGCATCGCCTGTAATCCCAGCTACTCAGGAGGCTGAGGCAGGAGAATAGCTTGAACTCTGAGGCGGAGGTTGCAGTGACAAGAATGCTAATTGCACTCCAGCTTGGGCAAGAAGAACTTAAACCCATGTCAAAAAAAAAGAGGCCGGGTGCGGCTCAAGCCTGTAATCCCAGCACTTTGGGAGGCTCATGACGGCAGATCACAAGGTCAGGAGATCGACCGGCCCTGGCTAACACGCTGAAACTCTGTCTTACTAAAAATACAAAAACTAGCCGCGAGGTGGCGCATGCCTGTAGTCCCAGCTACTCAGGAGGCTGGGGCAAGAGAATGGCGAAACCCGGAGGCGGAGCTTGCAGTGAGCTGAGATCTGGCCACTGCACTCCAGTCTGGGTGACAGAGCAAGACTCTGTGAGGAAAAAAAAAAAAGAAAAGGCCAGGTGCGTGGCTCACGCCTGTAATCCCAGCACTTTGGGAGGCCAAGGCGGGCGAGATCTGACAGGAGATCGAGACCATCCTATTAACATGGTGAAAACCCGCGGTCCGCCAAAAATACAAAAAAACAAATTAAGGCTGGGCGCTGTAGCTCAAGCCTGTAATCCCAGCACTTTGGGAGGCCGGCAGCGGTGGATCACGAGGTCAGGAGGATTGAGACCACATCCTGGCTAACAACATGAAACCCCGTCTCTACTAAAATACAAAAATCCAGTCATAGGTCGCGCCCGTAGTCCCAGCTACTCGGGAGGCTGAGGCAGGAGAATGGCAACCCAGGAGGGTGGGATTGCAGTGAGCCATGGCGCCACTGCCCTCCATCCCAAGCAAGGACAGAGGAGACTCTTAATCCCAAAAAAAAAAAAAAGACTGGAGGCTGTGCATGGCTTTGGTGTGGACTAAGATGTGGTCCTGCGTCCTTCCTGTCCTGAGCTCTGACCACTTCCTCCTTGCACTCCACTTTCCAGCTGGCCTGATAGTTTCCCAATCCTTCAGTTTTTAGTATTGTGTCACCCCTTGAGGTCCCATGCAGTCCCTGTACTTTTGGAGGCCCCATCTTAGCTGTAATTGTGTTCTCACTGTGCAAGCCTGGACACTCTGGGCAGAGGTGGCAGGAAGACCGGCCCCTCTGTCCCCTGATGTATCCCCAGCAGTGGGTACCAAGGGAAGAACTGACAACAGCCCCTGAGCCTCCCAGGGCACCCGTCTGCACTCTTGGCCTCTGAGCCTTAGGGCCCTGCTCCCCTGAGTCGTTTGTGAAGACAGTTATCTGGCCACAAGGTGGTCCAGGAGGTTGCTGCCCACCTCAGCCTTGCCAGCACTCCTACCTGTCTGCAGGCTCTGTCGGCCTGGGTAGGGTCGCTCCTCCCCTTCTGGTGCCGCAAGTGCCTCTGGCTGTACAAACCCTGATTTTCTAAACCCTCTATTACAGCCCAACCCACACCTTAAGGTGAAATTTGGAATCACCCTGACCTAGAGGGCCAAGAGTTCGTGTCCTGACACCTGCCTCCAAGAGACATGTGCCTCCTCTGCTGCCCAGCCCTGCAGGGGTGATAAGGGTTCCCATGGACTCTGACCTGGGGCGTGGAGCCTGCTCTGCTCACTTGATTCCGTGTGTGCCCACCCTCCAACTCCAACGTTCATCTGAACTGGTGTTCAACCACCACAAACTACTGGAGTAGAACAGGCCATTCATTAATTCATTCATTCAGCAAGTACTCCCTGAACATTTGCTGTTGCCCAGTCACGGTGCAGGCTTGGGTTCAACACTCGCTTGTTCAGTCAACAAACATTGATTGAGTGCCTACTGTGTGCTGCATTTATCTGAGGTGATGGGGGTTGAGCAGTGGCCTAAACAATGCCCTGCCTGGGCTGGACACGGTGGCTCACACCTATAATCCCAACACTTTGGGAGACCGAGGCGGGCGAATCACGGGGTCAGGACTTCGAGACCAGCCTGGCCAACCATCTCTACTAAAAATACAAAAAATTAGCTGTGTGTGATGGCGGGCGCCTGTAACCCCAGCTACTCGGGAGGTTGAGGCAGAAGAATCACTTGAACCCAGGAGGCAGAGGTTGCAGTGAGCCGAGATTGCACCACTGCACTCCAGCCTGAGCGACAGAATGAGACGTTGTCTCAAAACATGAAACAAAAGCAGCAACTCCCCGCCTTTGTGGGGTTCACTTCGCACAGGGGAGTCACGCAGCCGAGAATGCAGAAAGGCAGCCTGGCACGGAGGATGGGAAGGTGCTCGCCGAGTGGGTGCGGCCTGGGGAGCTGAGGCCTGATCAAACATCCCCAGCCACACGTTTCTCTGGGGACAAGCGGTCCAGGAGGGAGGAACAGGAAGTGCAGAGACCCCGAGGCAGGCCCAAAAAGCAACTCCATGAGGTCCAGGAGAATGCATCTGGGCCTTGCCCCGGCGGTAAAGCCCCCTTCCGAACTCAGTGAGGGCATGTGTGTGGAGGTGGGGGCAGAACCCCACTGCAAGGAGACACAACTGCCTGAGGGGTCCACGGGGCGGCATGAGGGAGATGTTACTTTTCATTTTGGGTCCTAGATCACCGTCAGAGGCATGTGAACCGGAGCAACTCCATCTTGAATGGGAGCTGGGTAAAATAAGGCTGAGACCTACTGGAGCTGCGTTTCTGGATGGTCAAGGGATTCTAAGTCAGGATGACCTAGGAGGTCGGCACAAGACACAGGTCATAAAGACCTTGCTGATAAAACACGTTGCGATAAAGAAGCCAGCCAAAACCCACCAAAACCAAGATGTCAATGAGAGTGACCTCTGGTTGTCCTCACTGCTACACTCCCACCAGCGCCATGACAGTTTACAGATGCAATGGCAATGTCAGGAAGTTACCCTATATGGTCTACAAAGGGGAAGCATGAATTATCCACTCCTTGTTTAGCATATCATCCAAAAAAACATAAAAACGGGCAACCAGCAGCCCTCAGGGCTGCTCTGTCTGTAGAGTAGCCATTCTTTATTCCTTTACTTTCCTAATAACTTGCTTTCGCTTTACTGTACGGGCTTGCCCTGAATTCTTTCTTGCGCAAGATCCAAGAACCCTCTCTTGGAGTCTGGATCAGAACCTCTTTCCTGTAACAGCACAATTTTTTTGTTTGTTTGTTTTGATTTGTTTTTGTTTTTTGTTTTGAGACGGAGTTTTGCTCTTGTTGCCCAGGCTGGAGTACAATGGTGTGACCTTGGCTCATGGCAACCTCCCCCTCCCAGGTTCAAGGGATTCTCCTGCCTCAGCCCCTGGAGTAGCTGGGATTATAGGTAGGCAACACCACGTCTGGCTAATTTTGTATTTTTAGTAGAGACAAGGTTTCTCCACTTTGGTCAGGCTGGTCTCAAACTCCCGACCTCAGGTGATCCGCCTGCCTCGGCCTTCCAAAGTGCTGGGATTACAGAAGTGAGCCACTGCTCCTGGCTTCTTTTTTCTTTTTTTCTTTTTTTTTTTTGAGACAGAGTTTCGCTTTGTCACCCAGTCTGGAGTGCAGTGGTGCAATCTTGGCTCACTGCAACCTCCGCCTCCTGGGTTCAAGTGATTCCCGTGCCTCATCCTCCCGAGTAGCTGGGACTATACAGGTACACGCCACCACACCTGGCTAATTTTTGTATTTTTAGTGGAGACGGGGTTTCACCATGTTGCCGAAGCTGGTCTCGAACTCCTGGGCTCAAGCAATCATCCTGCCTTGGTCTCCCAAGGTGTTAGGATTACAGGCGTGAGCCACCGCACCTGGCCACCATTTGAATTCTTTTAAGCAGTCATGTGTATTACTTTTAGGCTTATTATAGTTTCTAGGAGAAAGTTTTGTGCCCAACTGGCAGAATCTACCCTTTCATATTTTTCACAAGCAAACGATTTTATTTTTATTTTTATTGAGATGAAGTCTCACTCTGTCTCCCAGGCTGGAGTGAAGCGGAGAGATCTCAGCTCACTCGAACCTCCGCCTCCTGAGTTCAAGGGATTCTCCTGCCTCAGCCTCCCGAGTAGCTGGGACTACAGGCACACACCACCACACCTGGCTAATTTCTGTATTTTTAGTAGAGATGTTGGCCAGGTTGGTCTCGAACTCCTGATCTCAGGTGATCCCCCGACTTCGGCCTCTCAAAGTGCTGGGATTACAGGCGTGAGCCACCGCGCCGACCACAAGCAAGATATTTTAAAACCTGATAGTAAAATACCAATGTAGGCGAGGGGCTGCAGAGTGCTCTGGTCACCAGGCAATGGGAAGGTGGAGGGGTGTGCGGGAGGGAGCCCCAAGTCACAGGGCGGCTTCCTGCGGACGCTGTGCTGGCATCCCGGCACAGGGTCTGGCTCCATCCTCCCAACAGCTCAGCGGTAGCCCAGGCCTCTTCAATGCACCCTGGCCGGTTGTCTCTCCACCAGGAGGTTTCCGTCCGAGTCTTGGTTAGCGAAAAGCTGGCCATGCCACTCTTTTGAAAGCCCGTGCTGGGACAGAACCTAGTTTTCCCCTGCGGGGCGTCCCCGGAGCCTCTTCCTCCCTTAGCTCAATGGTCGGTTTCTCCACCCACGCCAGAGGGCGCGACCCAGAGGGTCCTGGGATCCCTCGCGGCGGGGCGCGGAGTGGACAGGGCGGGCACGGGTCGGGGGCCTGGAGCAGGGCTGGAACCGGGACGGGAGCTCGAGGGACCAGGCCAGGGCCAGACACTGGAGCGGGTCCAGGGGACGGAGAGGGACGGGGGACAGGCTGGAGAGATGGGGCTGGGCCTGTCTCGAGTCTCGGACAGGACGCGGCGGGGCTGGGGAGACGTGGACAGGGCGGGGTCAGAGAGAACCCGGACGGAGTCGGGGTCGCGGAGCGGGGGTGGGCGGGCTCCGGGGCAGCACGCGGGGCGGGGTCGAGGCGGGGCGCCCCTGGCCCGCCCCGCTGGGGGGTCTGCACCGCCCGTCCGGTCCCGTGACGCTGGTCAGTGGCGCGGGTCACGAGTGCCGACTCGACCGACGGCAACAGCGACATGGCCTCGGAGCAGGACGTGCGCGCCCGGCTGCAGCGCGCTGGCCAGGAGCACCTCCTGCGCTTCTGGGCCGAGCTGGCGCCGGAGTCGCGAGCCGCGCTGCTGGCGGAGCTGGCGCTGCTGGAGCCCGAGGCGCTGCGCGAGCACTGCCGGCGGGCGGCGGAGGCCTGCGCGCGCCCCCACGGCCCGCTGCCCGGCTTGGCCGAGCGCCTGCGGCCCCTGCCCGCCGAGCGCGTGGGCAGGGCCAGCCGCAGCGACCCCGAGACGCGGCGGCGCTGGGAGGAGGAAGGTAGGCGGGGCGGGAGGCCCTGGGGGCCGGCAGGGGCTAGTGCCCACGGAGCTGGAGGGAACCGAGGCCGCGCTCGGGGAACTGTAATTCTCCTTCGCTACTTTGAGACGTGTCTCGCCTCACGCGTTCTGGCCCCCGAGTCCCGGAGCCCCAGCCCCAGGGCTGGTTTTCCCTAAAGCGGAAGGGTGGGCGGGTCCCGGGCGTCCCTTCACAGCGCCCGTACCCCCAGGTTTCCGCCAGATTGCCCTGAACAAGGTGGCCGTCCTGCTGCTGGCGGGGGGGCAGGGCACTCGCCTGGGCGTGACCTACCCCAAGGGTATGTACCGTGTGGGGCTGCCCAGCCGGAAGACCCTGTACCAGCTGCAGGCGGAGCGGATTCGGCGGGTGGAGCAGCTGGCCGGTGAGCGCCACGGGACCCGCTGCACCGTCCCCTGGTGTGTCCTCCCTGCCCTACCTCGGCCCAGAGGGACCCTTCCCCACGTCCCCCCCCCCCCACCCCGCTGCACACGCAAGCCCCAACCCCGGCACAGCCCGGGACATAGCCCAGCACTGGCCCAAAATGGGGCCTGGCCCCAGCCCCAACTAGACACTGGACCCCGAACCCCAATGCCGGCTCTGGTCCGAGCGCAGTCTGCCTGCAGGGTCAGGCGCACTCGCGGGCGGCTCACCGCGCCTCCCTTGCAGGTACGTCATGACCAGCGAGTTCACTCTGGGGCCCACGGCCGAGTTCTTCAGGGAGCACAACTTCTTCCACCTGGACCCCGCCAACGTGGTCATGTTTGAGCAGCGCCTGCTGCCTGCTGTGACCTTTGATGGCAAGGTGATCCTGGAGCGGAAAGACAAAGTTGCCATGGCCCCAGGTGTGGCCCGTTCCTGAGACGGGGAGGGACCTCCCAGACCAGAACTGGGAGCGTAGCTGGGGGTCCACGCGCCCGGATTCGCGGCTGCCTCGAGACTGTGTGGTCCCAGGTTAGGCGCCTCTTTCTCTGGGCCTTGAGCCTCATTTGTCACGTGGTACAACCGCTGGGCAGTCTGGTTAGTGATCGGGGCTGCCTTAGGCACAAGGCCGGGGCTTACCCCGCCTCCAGTACGTCCTAGACCCGCAGAGCGAGCTGTGGCTGGAGCCCTCGCAACATCTATTCCCTTGTCCGCCTGCAGACGGAAACGGGGGCCTCTATTGCGCACTGGAGGACCACAAGATCCTGGAGGACATGGAGCGCCGAGGAGTGGAGTTTGTGCACGTGTACTGTGTGGACAACATCCTGGTGCGACTGGCAGACCCTGTCTTCATCGGCTTCTGTGTGTTGCAGGGCGCAGACTGTGGCGCCAAGGTTAGCGCCCAACTGCGCGGAGCCCCGCCCCTCCGCCCAGCCCGGCCCCGCCCCTCGTGGATTACCTCCCCTCCGCGCAGCCTGGCCCTGCCCCTCGTGGAGCCCCGCCCCTCTCCCCAGCCCTCCAAGACCATCCCTGGTCTTGGCTGCAGGTGGTGGAAAAGGCATACCCCGAGGAGCCCGTGGGCGTGGTGTGCCAGGTGGACGGCGTCCCCCAGGTGGTGGAGTACAGCGAGATCAGTCCTGACACCGCACAGCTGCGTGCCTCCGACGGGGGCCTGCTGTACAATGCAGGCAACATCTGCAACCACTTCTTCACCCGAGGCTTCCTTAAGGCGGTCACCAGGTGTGCGGCAGCAGGTGGCTGCGGAGTGCCGGCCAGTGCCACCTGCGCTGACCAGGGACCCGTGGGGTCCCAGTGAGCTGAGTGCCCTGGGCCACAGCTGCTGTGGTCAGGAGTGGCTGCTGTCAGGGGCGGCTGATGGGTTGGGGTGGAAAATGGATCCTGTGTTTGCAGAGGCAGAGGTGCTGGAGATCAGGCACAAGCCGTGCTCAGCAGGCAGCTGCTGTAAGGCTCTGTGATCAAGTCTGCTATCTCCGCCTTCTGGGGACCTGCCCTGGTGCCCATGGTACTACCTCTGCCCTGGGGCTTGCCAGTATCTGTTTGCCTGGGCAGGGATGTGGCTGATGGTACCTGACACTTGGCACGGGGATGCAGGGAGGAGGCCTCTGCCTGCTCCTCCCTGGAGATCTGGCCCTACTCTGCTGCTTCTGTCCCCTGTAGTGTCCCTCTGCCATCCTGTCCCACCCAGCTGGGTGTGCTCAGAAGTGGGGACAGAGCCCCAGCGGTGCCATATCTGATCTGTGTCTTTCCTCCCCTCTGCTCTCGCGTACCCCAGGGAGTTTGAACCTTTGCTGAAGCCACACGTGGCTGTGAAGAAAGTCCCATATGTGGATGAGGAGGGGAACCTGGTAAAGCCGCTAAAACCCAACGGGATAAAGATGGAGAAGTTTGTGTTTGATGTGTTCCGGTTTGCTAAGTTAGTAGTGGGACTCATTCATTTTTCCCTTCTTCCTTCCCTCAGTTTTGGTGGTGGGAACTGAGGCCCAGCTGACAGGGAAGTGGAGACTTGGTGGGGGCTAAGGGGCCTGCGGGCAGGTCTCAGGGAGAAGACCAGAAGGTGCTTTTGGCCCTGAGGGTAAGCAGCACCTGAGGTGGGGGCATAGGGAGTCCTTGGGGGCTGTGGACTTGGGAGGACAGTAGTGCCACCTCCTGGACCTTCCACTCCCCCACCCACGGTTAGGAGAGTTCTCCTGGCCAGGTTGCCAGGGCGGCTCACAGGGCCTTTGGCCCTCACTGCAGGGGTCCCAGGGTCTGGGTTTTTGGCTGCCGGAAATGGCTGCTGGAATTGGGCTATCCCCAGCATCTCAGAACAAAGACACTCAGTACCTGTGAGGACTCCTCCCTAGACTTGCTGTCCATGGGACCAGACCTTCACTCTGCCACTGGAAACCTGGCCCAGCCCTCACCCGCCCGGATCAGGGCCTCTGTGCCGGGACGTGGGTGACTAGCCCTTTCCCCACCAGGAACTTTGTTGCCTTTGAAGTACTACGGGAGGAGGAATTTTCCCCACTGAAGAATGCAGAGCCGGCCGACAGGGATAGTCCCCGTACCTCCCGCCAGGCCCTGCTCGCCCAGCATTACCGGTGGGCTCTGCAGGCAGGGGCCCGCTTCCTGGATGCCCATGGGGCCTGGCTCCCAGAGCTGCCTGGGTGAGTGTGGCCCTCGGGTAGCTACGGCCAGAAGGGGAGGGCTGTCAGGACCCAGTCTTCAGCTCCAGAGCGCTGTTGGCTCTGCGACAGCCATGCTGGGGAGGGGTCTTCCTCCCCAGCACCACTACAGATGCAGGTGGCCTTGTGTCTGGCCAGCTCCAGGTCACACGGTGACCATTGGTGCAGCCTCCTGGCCTGACCCTTCAAGTTGTGCTCAGTGCACTGAGGGAGGCAGGGGGCTCCCCAACTCCCTCCCCAACTTGTCCACAAGCTTTTGGTTTGTTTACAAAAGCATACTTAGATTTGCCTTTTATTTTAGTTATTTATTTATTTTTATTTATTTATGTTTTGAGATGGAGTCTCGCTCCGTCGCCCAGGCTGGAGTGCAGTGGCGCCATCTCGGCTCACTGCAAGCTCCACCTCCTGGGTTCACGCCATTCTCCTGCCTCAGCCTCCGGAGTACCTGGGACTACAGGCGCCCGCCACCACGCCCGGCTAATGTTTTATATTTTTTTTTAGTACAGACGGGGTTTCACCGTGTTAGCCAGGATGGTCTCAGTCTCCTGACCTTGTGATCCGCCCACCTCAGCCTCCCAAAGGGCTGGGATTACAGGCGTGAGCCACCGCGCTCGCCTATTTTTTTATTTTTATTTTTCTTATTTGTATAAACTTGTGGGGTGCGTGTGCAGCTTTGTTACATGTGTAGATTGCACAGTGGTCAGGTCAGGGCTTTTACGGGATCCATCACCCAACCAACCTTGTTCCCATTTATTCACAGGCTTTGAAACTGAGCCCCTGGCATGAATTCAGAAAGTAGCAGGACAGTTTGATTTCAGGGCTGGGAAAGAAAAAGACGTTTGGCTTTTGCCTCCCTGATTTTCTAAATCTAGCTGCCTAGGCTCTGCGTGGGAGGCCTGTGGGGGTGCTTTCTACCCCAAATCAGGTCCTGTCACTTGGCAGTGGGATGTGTGCTCAGGGTTTGGGGTGTCCAGAGGAAGACGAGTTTGCTGAGATGGGCTCTGGGGAGCCAGATGTGTAGAGCTCAGTCTCCTATGGGGGGTGGGGGTGCTGTGGGAGGGCTCTGGGCAGGCTTTGCAAGGAGATATTGACAAGCGGACTTTCCCTAGCTTACCCCCAAATGGAGACCCTCCGGCCATCTGTGAGATCTCGCCCTTGGTGTCTTACTCTGGAGAGGTGAGAGCTGCCCGTCCCTATCTGGGGCTTTTCTGGAGTCAGGTTTTTAATACCACCTGGGGAGAGGTGGCTGCTGGGGTGGAGACGGCACAGCCCTACCTCAGTTAACCAATGGGATCGGTGGTTTAAAGTTGCAGAAGACTTTCCAAGATATGGGATGGGGTGGGGTGAGGCGTCCAGAGGCCTTTGCAGGACCTGGGAGGGCATGGGTATGAGACAGCCCAGGTCTGAGCCCAGTGTGGGGCCAGACAGGATTTTGTGGGGGCCTCGTGGAGGTAGGACACTGGCCTCTCCCACCTCCCTGACCTTGGCTACCCTTGCCCCTTTCTCTGGTCAGGTCAGACCTGAGCGTGACAGGAGGGTCTCCTGCTGGCCTAGGGTCTTGAGTGTGGTCTTGGGTGGCCTTGCAGTGTGTGTCTGCTCCTGGCCCTGGAAGCCTTTATGTCCCCACCCCTCCCTGACTCCAAGCAGACCTGGGATCGTGCCTGGGGACTGTGGCTCCTTGGTGTGGCCAGAGGGGGCTGTGGCTCCTTGGTGTGGCCAGAGGGGGCTGTGGCTCCTTGGTGTGGCCAGAGGGGGCTGTGGCTCCTTGGTGTGGCCAGAGGGGGCTGTGGCCAGCCAAAAGGTGAGTACTTGGCCATTGTTGCCTGCTCGTCTCCAGGGTTTAGAAGTGTACCTGCAAGGCCGGGAGTTCCAGTCCCCGTTCATCTTGGATGAGGACCAGGCCAGGGAGCTACTACAGCCACAGGAGTCCTGACACCCCCAGACTGCCCCCAGACCCCAGACCTGCCAGCCCTGGCGTCCTGGAGCTGGGGGCTATGGCCCCAGCCTGCGCTCTGGACGGGAAAGCAGCCTGCCACGTGCTTCCAGCCTGCAGAACGCAGAATGAAGCATGCTGGTGGACCCCATGAGGGCAGGGCCTCTCCTGTCGCCTCTGGACACAAGTGGCTACAGCCTGCTGGGGGCTCTGTGGCTCCATTCCCGGATGTGGGGTCTAGTCGAGAGGCAGAGGGACTTGGGACCTGGGAGAATGGGGTTGAGAGGAGGCTTCAGGTTGGGGCCCAAGGGAGGTGTGGTGTCATCTGGGGAGAACAGGAGGGCACGTCCCTTTGGGAGCCCGCCCTGGGATCCACCTCACCCAGTCGAGCCCTGGAAGCTGCATAAGCTATGCAGGCCGTGCTTCTGCAGCCTACCAATGGAGAACCGGAATGAGGGGAACAATTCCACCCAGTTGAGGGCTGCCCCCTCCTCCTCAGCAGCCAAACCAGTAATGGGGGCAAGGCTGGGGCATCCCAGCCCACATACCCTGGATGCCCAGCAAGGCCACAGAAAGGGTCTGATGTCCGTGATCCAGGTGGCTCTGAGAAGCTTGGCCTGGACACCTGAGGCTGCGGCCGGTACTCCTGCCTTCTCCCCATCTATCCCTAAGGCCTCTGCCTCTCAGCCTCTTCCATGGTCCGTTTAGGCTGCTGAATTTTCTGTGCTTCCCCACCAACCAGTGGGATCAGTGCTGGTGGCCTCTGTGATGGTTGCTGACTAATCCGGGATTTCATGAGTCAGAGGCACTACCCCTCACCCCAGCTGCCTGCTGCTTCTGATGGATCTTCGTGCTCAGGCTGCCCAGCTCCCCAAGTGAGGACTCAGCCTCCATATTTGGTGCCTTGGCCCCTCCCTGCACTCAGGAGTGGCTGGGACAAGCCAGCTGCCCCAGGGTTCTTCCCCGGTGACTCTCACCTGCTTTCTCATCTCGGGGGAGGCAGTGGCACCTCCCTCTCCCTGCTGACATGAAGAGAGCTATGATATGCAAGCGCTGCTAACTCATCCTCCGCCCCCACCTCGAAACCCATGGCCCCCAGTGGAGGGACGCTACTCATCCCCATTGGTTTCCCAGGGGAGGGGTGTTGTCTGGAAGGGCAGGTTTAGATGCAACCTTCCAGACTTAGAGGCACGGGGAGGACAGTGGCTGAGTGGAGGCGCCCAGACCTGGGCAGGCAGCAGGCCAGGCCCACACCTTGTGATATTTGAAACCAAAGCTTTCCCTCTCCCTGGCTCCGCCCTTCTTATTGCAAACCATGCTGTGCCTTAGGGCCCTTCTCATAGCTACTCCTCATGGCCATGACTGGAACAGGGATGCAACCTCTTTCTACATAAGCATAGTTAGTTGGGTGAAGTCTTTTTTTTTTTTTTTTTTTTTTTTTGAGATGGAGTTTCACTCTTGTTGCCCAGGCTGGAGTGAAGTGGGGTGACCTTGGCTCACTGCAACCTCCGCCTCCTGTGTCAGCCTCCCGAGTAGCTGGGACTACAGGCACCCACCACCACGCCTGGCTAATTCTTTGTATTTTTAGTAGAGACGGGGTTTGACTGTGTTAGCCAGGATGGTCTCCATCTCCTGACCTCGTGATCCACCCACTTCAACCTCCCAAACTGCTGGGATTATAGGTGTGAGCCACCGTGCTGGGCCGGTTGCTGGCATCTTAATGTTCTGTAGGTGGGACATTTCCAATAAACACAAGGTGCTGTGATTGACTGCTACCTTGGCAAGTGCAGTTTTTGGCCAGTGCATGGGTGTTGGGAACAAGGATCAGGTGTTCACAGCTGTGTCCCAGGGGTGGAGCTCACTGGAGGCCCCCTTGGAGAGAAGAGTTCACACATGAAGGCCAAGACTACTTGGGGTGCCCAGGAATCCCCCCGCACTTCCATCCCACTCTTCACCAGGGTCTCAGGAAGGACCAAGACAACCTGGGGTCAGGAACCTCGGGGTGCTCTCCAGGGTTGGATTCTACATGCTCAGCTCTGACAGCCTGGAGACTCACTCTCCTGCACCTGCATCCTTGAGATGCCAAGGTTTCCCTGCTCACCACACGACAGGGATGCTTGGGGCACTGCAGGGACTGACAAGAGTGAGTGGTGTCAACCTAAAGAGAAACTCAGGCTCTCCAGGATAAATGAATTTAATCAAGAATAACACATAATTGCAATTCAGAGTATGCAAGTCTCAGTGGGCCACAGGCATATGGTTGGGGGGGCGGTATGGGGCTTGAGGAAAGGGGGAATCTTTTTTTTTTTTTTTTTTTTGAGACTGGGTCTCTGTTGCCCAGGCTGGAGTGCAGTGGTGTGATCATGGCTCACTGCAGCCTCAACCTCCTGGGCTTAGGTGATCCTCCCACCTCAGCCTCCAGAGTAGGGACCACTGGCGCACACCACCACGACGCTGGACTCTTTTTTTTTTTGAGACGGCGTCTCACTCTCACCCAGACTGGAGTGCAGTGGCGTAATCTCAGCTTACTGCAAGCTCCGCCTCCTGGGTTCACGCCATTCTCCTGCCTCAGCCTCCTGAGTAGCTGGGACTACAGGCGCCTGCCACCATGCCCAGCTAATTTTTCGTATTTTCAGCAGAGACGGGGTTTCACTGTGTTAGCCAGGATGGTCTCGATCTCCTGACCTCATGATCCACCCATGTTGGCCTCCCAAAGTCCTGGGATTACAGGCGTGAGCCATGACGCCCAGCCTCATTTTTATTTTTTATTTTTTATTTTTTTTGAGACGGAGTCTCACTGTGTCTCCCAGGCTAGAGTGCAGTGGCGCGATCTCGGCTCACTGCAAGCTCCGCCCCCCGGGTTCACGCCATTCTCCCGCCTCAGCCTCCCAAGTAGCTGGGACTAAAGGCGCCCGCTACCGCGCCCGGCTAGTTTTTTGTATTTTTAGTAGAGATGGGGTTTCACCATGTTAGCCAGGATAGTCTCGATCTCCTGACCTTGTGATCCACCCGCCTCGGCCTCCCAAAGTGCTGGGATTACAGGCTTGAGCCACCGCGCCCGGCCATTTTTTTTTATTTTTTGTAGAGATAGGGGTTTCACTATGTTGCCCAGGTTGGACTCCTGAGCTCAGGGTATCTGCCCACCTCGGCCTCCAAAAGTGCTGGGATTACTACAGGCATGAGTCACTGTGCCCTGCCCAAGGGAAATTTTTTTTTTTTTTTTTTTAAACAGAGTCTTGCTCTGTCACCCAGGCTTGAGTGCAGTGGTGCGATCTCACTGCAACCTCCACCTCCTGGTTCAAGGAAATCTCCTGCCTCAGCCTCCCGTGTAGCTAGGACTACAGGCGCCCGCCACCAACCACGCCCGGCTAATTTTTTTGTGTATTTTTTCTAGAGACGGGGTCTCACCATGTTGGCCAGGCTATTCTTGAACTGCTGACCTCAAGTGATCTGCCTGCCTTGGCCTCCCAGAGTCCTGGGATTATAGAAGCCACCGTGCCTGGCCCCAAGGGGGATCTTTTAAAGACAAGAGAAGTTCCCATAAGCTGTCTTGAAACCAAGGGTTATAAAGACCAAAGGTTAGAAGGGTTTGCTGCAGGAGCTCCGTTGCTAATGTTTTTGTGAGGGCTTCTTCAGGGCCTCTGGTTAGAGCGTAACACAAACGACTCTATTTGGGTACTGGCAAGTGTCACAGGGGGAAGAGACCAGCAGAAACCTTAAGATGACCCCAAGGAGGGCAGGAGGCCAGGGTAACAGAGTTAGACGAGCCAACGTGCTAAGCAGGACGTCGCTGCCGGGGACAGCCCTCCAGACACGCAGAAATGCCACAGTCAGGACCGTGGGAGGCAGCGGACTCGCCCAAGGGGCAGGGGGAGCCTGGCCACGAGAGAATGAGGGAGGGGCCGGGAGTGAGGTTCGGCAGGGGAGAACCCAGGCAGGGAGGGCCTCGAGCGGCCACGGACGCCTCTTTGCCATTTTGGACGTTTTTGGGGAGGACAACCCGCGCAGGAAGAGCAGTCATCTCAAGCTGACCTCCAAGGCTACCGGGTTCGAGCGCTGAAGCCGGGTCTGAAAGCCCCGACCCGCCTATGGCACGGGGACTGTGGGTCCAGCCGGCCGCTTGGCCCCCTCGCTCGGCCCTGGTCCAGGCGCAGCGCTCAGGCCCCGGGGACGGTGAGATGCGGCGTGGCTAGCTTAGCTCGCGGTAGAGGCCATCCCAGCTCGGGTGCCGCCCGGTAGGGGTCCGCGACTTCGGGAGGGTCCGGTCCTTCCCCCGGCCCCCGCGCCTGGGTGAGGCCCCGGGCTTCTTGCCGGTGACCACGCGGCCAGGGTGGCCCCCAGCCCAGGACGGCGCCCAAGGGCTGCCCAGCCCCAATCCCACGCCGCGGGGACTCCCTGCCAACATGGCGGCGCCGCCCGGGCGCCTCCCCGGGTTCCGGGTATCTGCGTCTCCCATGAGGGCGTGGGCAAAGCCGGTGCAGCCCGACGACGGAAGCCGAGAAAAGCCCAGCTCCAGACCCGTGAGGCGAACCACGTGGGAGACCCAGACAGCGACCACGCCCCACGCGGAACCAAGGCCCGCCCTGTTGCTACAGCTACGCTCCGAGCACATCTGCGCCGGCGCAAGCGCAATGAACCTGAGGGCAGGGCGGAGTCGCAGCCGTTCTCTGACTCAGCCGTCGTAGAACGCAGTCCCGTACGCTGGAACGGGCGGAGACAGGCGCAGGCGCAGTGGTCGCATAGAGACGTGGCGCATGCGCAATCGTGTATCCGTGCGATGGACGGGCTCTTGACGGCGGTGCAATGGCTGCCTGCGAGGGCAGGAGAAGCGGAGCTGTCGGTTCCTCTCAGTCGGACTTCCTGACGCCGCCAGTGGGCGGGGCCCCTTGGGCTGTAGCCACCACCGTACTCATGTACCCACCGCCGCCGCCGCCGCCTCATCGGGACTTCATCTCGGTGACGCTGAGCTTTGGCGAGAGCTATGACAACAGCAAGAGTTGGCGGCGGCGCTCGTGCTGGAGGGTGAGGGCCGCGCCGGGCTGACCGGGGCCCGGGGCCGCTGTGCCCGCCGCCCTCCCAGCCTGCGGCTTCTAGCGGGGCCTGGGCGGGCGGACTCGACTCCCCCTGCGCCGCCCTCTCCACCCCTTCCCTGCAAAAAGGGGCAAATGTGCGTTCCGGGTCGGGGCTGCAGCGGTCTCAGGGGCCCGAATTCTGCGGGGCGGTGATGGGAGGAGGGCTTGGAGCCCCAGCAGGTTTTCTGGGCTTTGTTCGCTTTTCTGCAAGGTCCTCCTGGCCCAGGCGCCTGCCCCTCTTGGAGCAGAAACCGGAGGTTCCTCGTGGTGTATGCTCCCCTCAGTACAGTGAGAAATGAGCCCCTCTTGGTTGGCTCCTGGTGTGTTCGTGGTGGTCTCAGGACGAAAGGCATTGATAACTTTACCACATCCGGACCCATGCATCGCCTGGGCGGTGCCTGGGTTACATCTGTGGGAATCACGGGAGTCTTTTTCCACTGCTGATGAAGTATGACAGAAATGTTTCTACTTTTTTCTTATTCACGCTACTGTATTAATGACATCTGTAGTATTGTCCCAGCAATGTTCCTACTCCCTGCTGAGAGGGAACTTTTCCCCATTCAAAATAAATAGAGCTGGCTGGGCACGGTGGCTCGTGCCGCGTTCCACCCACTACACTCCAGCCTAGGTGTGACAGAATGAGACCCTGTCTCAAAAAGAAAGAAAGAAAGAAATAGAGCTGAACACTGGATCTTCCTGCATTCCTTATTTTCCTCACAATTTGTGACAGTTGAGACTTTCCGTGTGATATATTCAGTAAGAAATGTCATTCTCTGTACCTCTCTTAGAAATGGAAGCAACTGTCAAGATTGCAGCGGAATATGATTCTCTTCCTCCTTGCCTTTCTGATTTTCTGTGGACTCCTCTTCTACATCAACTTGGCTGACCATTGGAAAGGTATCAGAAATACGTGTACTTGAAAATGATATCAGTGTTGAGGTTTGATTGGGCAGAAGCAATCTTGCATTCTACCTTAAACAGCTCCAGGAGGCATATATGGCAATGAATTGGCAAGAAATCAAGATAAAGGGAAAGGTAGAGCTGTATTTAACCACTTGTCTAGAACACAGATGTCAATTTGATGCTGTCTGACTGCTTTCTAGGCATCTGGTGTAAGTACCGATACGTCCAGCCTCCCTCATAGAGTAAATCAGGTGGTGGGCTTGAATACTCAACCTAAATAACCACACTAATTTCTATTTTTTTTTTTTTTTTTTTTTTTGAGACGGAGTCTCGCTCTGTCGCCCAGGCTGGAGTGCAGTGGCCTGATCTCAGCTCACTGCAAGCTCCGCCTCCCGGGTTGACGCCATTCTCCTGCCTCAGCCTCCCGAGTAGCTGGGACTACAGGCGCCCGCCACCTCGCCCGGCTAGTTTTTTGTATTTTTTAGTAGAGACGGGGTTTCACCGTGTTAGCCAGGATGGTCTCGATCTCCTGACCTCGTGATCCGCCCGTCTCGGCCTCCCAAAGTGCTGGGATTACAGGCTTGAGCCACCGCGCCCGGCCAACCACACTAATTTCATAACACTCATTAGCATGTATTTGGAAAAGACCAGGCAGAGTTGTGGTGAGGACGTAGAGAATCTCTTGTCAGTCGGTCTAAGATTCTTCTCTGTGGAGCAGAGCTAAAGGACTCCTGCCCACCTGCCACACGCTGAACGTCCCTGAATGGAAAATAGGAAGGCAAAAGATTTGAGGTTCTGTGTTATGGATAAGGACACAAACTGCCAAGTGTTTTGAAAAAGAATTCATTCCCTTGGGCTATTGTCGAATTAATTTCAGTCACTATCAGGTCTCATAATGTTGATTTGTAAGGGATAGCACCTGCCAAGCGTTTTTATGAAGCAGTTTAAATCTCTTGTAGGCCTTGTGGCATATTTGAAATAAAATAGCTTCTCTTATTCAGCTCTGGCTTTCAGGCTAGAGGAAGAGCAGAAGATGAGGCCAGAAATCACTGGGTTGAAACCAGCAAATCCACCTGTCTTACCAGCTCCTCAGAAGGCAGACACCGACCCTGAGGACTCCCCAGAGACTTCATCGCAGGTACTTTGAGCAAATGGTGTGGAGTTATAACTGGGGTTCAATCCAGAGGCATTTCAAACCACTGAAGATTAAAAATAATTATTTTCCTTTACCATTTGTTACCATGTGTTTACCTCTCTCTCATTCTGGACTGGTCGGATCATACTTGGGGAAAGAGAGGCATAGTCTTTGCTTCATTCTTCTTGAAGACCAGCCGTGGCCAGTTCCCATTTTACTTCTGACTGTGCAGTGTTGAATAAGACAGACCTGTTTCCTCTCGAGAAGCCACAGCTGGTAGGCGAGGCTAGTGAGAAACCAGGCACAGACGGGCAGAGGCAGGTGGCACATGGTGTACATCCTGCGTGGAAAAGAGCAGGGCACTGGTGAAGAACGGTGGCTGGTCCTGAGTGCTCAGGGAGGCCGTGGCACTGAGGGCAAGATCTGAGGGCTGAGAAGCTGCTGGCACCAGGCAGGGTGGGGAGAGGCAGACTTGAGCCTGAGTGAAACTGCCTGAGGCAAGGAGGACCTTGGCATATGCGGGAAGGTGAAATTCTCAGGGCTGGGAGAGGGAGCAGGGATTGGCTCAGACCAGCCTTGGTCCTGCAGATCCTGGAGGCAGCACTGGAGTGTTCAGTTGATGTGTGTGGGAAGATTTTGGCATGGACTGGATGTCTGAGATGTTTACTGTGAAACTGCTCTGGCTGCTGGGTGGAGACACAGTGGAGGGCAGAAGGCCAGGAGAGCTGCCTGGCTGTGGGAAAAGCTGAGTGGGGGGAGGAGGGCTCTGCAGGAGTGGCCTTGGGAGAAAGAGGGCAGGTCTCCGGGTGGAGGGGCCAGCACAGGCTGCACAGGCTCTGGCTTGGGGACACTGAGGGGCTCCATTTTGGATCTGCCCACTGTGAGATGCCTGGGAGGCACCGTGGAGACCTTGGTGGGCAGGTGGTGCCAGGATCAGAGTCTACCAGGGGAGACAGGTTTTAGGAGTCCCTGGTACAGGTGGTTTGTGTCGTCTGGAAAGGTGGTAAGAAGGGGCCAGGCCTAGTCTGGGTGTCACCAGGTTGAGAAGATTGGGGTCAGGGAGGAGGGCAGGGGCAGTGGAGACTGGGGATGGGTCAGGAGGCAGCCGGAGAACCAGGAAAATGTCCTGTCAGTGAATGTTTGGTTCAGGAAGAACAGCCAAATCCTCAACGCTCTTGAGAACACCAGGGTGGTGCTGACTCTGGTGTGGCTGCTTGGAAGGCCCTTAGGGTATTAGTTACTGTTGTTGGTACATCTGTGATTGTGTCTAGGAGGTGTGGGAGTGCCTTGGGAGCTTCACCTGTGACCAGAGTCCTCAGCACCAGGTGGGGGTTTCACTTCCCTTCAGGGCTGTGATAGGGACACACAGCGCTTTCTAACAGCGGCCTTGGGAGTGGTAACCTGCCGAGGAACAGCTCCTGGGCTGGGAGATGGAGGCAGGCTGCTGCCCACTGGCCATGGATCCAGCAAGAGTGGCATTGGCCCCCATGAGCTTGGGTCACCCTCAGACTGCTGTGGGGGCGTTTTGAAGTTTTTTCTTTTTTTGAGGCAGAGTCTGGCTCTGTTGCCCAGGCTGGAGCACGGTGGCACGATCTCGGCTCACTGCAACCTCTGCCTCCCGGGTTCAAGTGATTTTCCTGCCTCAGCCTCCCGAGTAGCTGGGACTACAGGCGTGTGCCATGATGCCTGGTTAATTTTTGTATTTTTAGTAGAGATGGGGTTTCACTGTGTTAACCAGGATGATTTCAATCTCCTGACCTCATGATCTGCTCACCTCTGCCTCCCAAAGTGCTGGGATTACAGGTGTGAACCACCACTTCCAGCCTTTTTTTTTTTTTTTTTTTGAGACGGAGTCTCACTCTGTCGCCTAGGCTTGGAGTGCAGTGGTGGTGACCTCTGCTCACTGCAACCTCCACCTCTCGGGTTCAAGCGATTCTCCTGCCTCAGCCTCCCAAGTAGCTGGGATTACAGGCACATGCCACCATGCCTGGCTAAGTTTTGTATTTTTAGTAGAGACGGTGTTTCACTGTGTTGGCCAGACTGGTCTCGAACTCCTGACCTCATGATCTTCCCGCCTCAGCCTCACAAAGTGCTGGGATTACAGACATGAGCCACTGCGCCCGGCCCTTTGATTTCTTTAACAAGAAAATGTGTCCTTTTAAAATTGCTGTAAGCTCAATAGAGAGGGGATGGACAGTACCAAAGAGCAGAAGGAAGCAAGCCCACATTCTCCTTTCAAAGGCAGCATTCCTGTCGCTGAGCAGCTTCTCCAAGGGTGGTCTAGCAGGGCAGAGGGTGTAGGGTGGGAATTGGCCCCGAGAAGGTGCCGTGCCTGGTGGGAGACTCCTGTTCTTGATTGGCCATGGGGCCACGGCTCCACACTCTTGGGTGTAAGGGCTTCCGCCTTTGACCAAGGTCTTTGTCTACAAATTGAATTTTTCTGACTTGAAAGCCGACAGGTGCTTCCTTTCCTTCTTTGGTCCTTCCTCTCCTTTGCATATGGAGTATCATAACTGCCTGAGAGCAGACTGTGGCATTTTTTCCGTTGAAAGATGTGTTTCCACCCCTCACAAGTGACCCACAAGCCAGTACCTAGTGTCCAGGAGCAGCTGGGGTGGTGGGTGGTGAATATTCTGTGTCTTTCTCAAGTGTCGACTTGGAGACATCCTGCCTTCCAGGGACCACTTGCACCGCCTCTCCTGTTCAGACCCTGGCACTTATCTAGACCTGGTTAGGAATGAGACTGTGTTTAGGCCAGATCCCTTTCTGTTAACATTTTACTTTGATTGATTTCAATTTTTTTTAAGTTTTAAAATTATATTTTAATAGAGATGAGGTCTCACTATGATGCCCAGACTGGTCTCTAACTCCTGAGCTCAAGTGATCCTCCTGCCTCAGTCTCCCAAAGTACTGGGATCATAGGCATGAGACATCACAGCTGGCTAATTTCAAATGTTATAGGGACTTAGGAGAGAAAATGGGAACATTGAGAAGGTATAAAGGGGAAAACACAGCCATATTACCCGTTTCCAGTCCAACTCTTGAAACACTTGGTATATGTCTTTCAATTTATTTGGCCAGGTGTGGTGGCTCTCACCTGTAATCCCAGCACTTTCAGAGGCCAAGGCAGGCAGATTGCTTACCAGCCTGGGCAACACGGTGAGACTCCCATCTCTACCAAAAAAAAAAATTAGCCAGGCATGATGGTGCATGCCTATAGTCCCAGCTACCTGGGAGGCTGAGGTGGGAGGATCGCTTGAGCCAAGGAGGTTGAGGCTACAGTGAGCTATGATCCAGCTTGGATGACAGGGAGACCCTGTCTCAAAAAAAAAAAAAAAAAAAAATGATAATTTTATTTGGATAAACACATGTATACATAATTGAGGGTTAGGTTCTGGATTGGCATGTGGATACACACGTGTATACATAATTGAGGGTTAGGGGCTGGATTGGTCCTTTATTTTTTTTTTTTTTTTTTTTGAGGCGGAGTCTTGCTCTGTCGCCCAGGCTGGAGTGCAGTGGCGCAATCTCGGGCTCACTGCAGCCCGCCTCCCCGGTTCACGCTTATTCTCTGCCTCAGCCTCCCTAGTAGCTGGGACTACAGGCATGCCTCACATCACACCGGGCTAATTTTTTGTAGTTTTAGTAGAGACGGGTTTCACTGTGTTAGCCAGGATGGTCTCTGACCTCTCACCTGTGGATCCGCCTGCCCAGCCTCCCAAAGTGCTGGGATTACAGGTGTGAGCCACCACGCCCGGCCCCTATTTTTTTTTTTTTATGCACATGAGAATGTTCCCTTTCATGCAGATTTTTATAGCTCTTCTCCATTGCTTGGATAAACCATCATTTCTAAGTCATTTATCTGTTGATTATTTCTTCATTTGTAAACGTCCCCATTACATCCGTAGTACATAAACTATTAAGAGTTAAGGTGGTGAATATTTTGAAGTCCTATGACGTGTATCATGACAAACTATTCCCAAATTTGCTTCCCCTGCTACGGTGCTGAGAGTAGCAGTCAGTGGTACCCTGGCAGCACTGGGCATTCTCGTGTTGGTAATGTTTCCGACGCGACAGTCAAAAACTGGTACCTGCTTTTCATAGACGTTTGTGTGTCTCGCCTGGAAGCAGGGACACTTACAGGAGAGGAGAGGTGATGAGCGGCCGTGTGTGCTTCCATCCCGGAAGCTGTCCGTGTCCTTTGATGAGTCTTAGGAATTTCATATTTTCCTTTATTATTTGTATGACTGTTGTGAGTTAGAATATTTCATCCTTTACCAAGTATGCTTCTTATGACTTCATCAGGCTTAGAAATTAGGTTTAGAGGCCGGGCGCGGTGGCTCAAGCCTGTAATCCCAGCACTTTGGGAGGCCGAGACGGGCGGATCACGAGGTCAGGAGATCGAGACCATCCTGGCTAACCCGGTGAAACCCCGTCTCTACTAAAAAATACAAAAAACTAGCCGGGCGAGGTGGTGGGCGCCTGTAATCCCAGCTACTTGGGAGGCTGAGGCAGGAGAATGGCGTAAACCCGGGAGGCGGAGCTTGCAGTGAGCTGAGATCCGGCCACTGCACTCTAGCCTGGGCGACAGAGCGAGACTCCGTCTCAAAAAAAAAAAAAAAAAAAAAAAAAGAAATTAGGTTTAGAGAACTTTGCTATATAGTAGCAGTAATCAATTAGAAAATATTATTGAAAAGAGATCTCGGCAGGATGCAGTGGCTCACGCCTGTAGTTCCAGCACTTTGGGAGGCCGAGGCAGGCGGATCACTTGAGGTTTGAGGTGAGGAGTTTGAGACCCCAGCTTGGCCAGCATGGTGAAACCCCGTCTCTACTAAAAATACAAAAATTAGCCAGGCGTGGTGGTGTGTGCCTGTAATCCCAGCTACTCAGGAGGCTGAGGCAAGAGAATCGCCTGAACCTGGGAGGCTGAAGTTGCAGCAAGCTGAGATCGCGCCACTGCATTCCAGCCTGGGTGACAGTGAGACTCCGTCTCGACAAAAAAAAAAAAGAAAAGAGATCTCCATCACAATAAGAAGAAAAGAATGCCACCAAGTTCACAGGAATAATCCTGATATTAAAACACAGAAGGTCAGTATGAATAAAAGTATAACACTCAAGGTATTTGAAAAGACCTAAATAATTAGACATTTTATTCTTGTGTTGTAAAGATTTAAGTGGCCGGGCGCGGTGGCTCACGCCTGTAATCCCAGGACTTTGGGAGGCCGAAGCAGTGGATCACGAGGTCAGGAGATTGAGACCATCCTGGCTAACATGGTGAAAACCCCATCTCTACTAAAAACACAAAAACAGAATTAGCCAGGCGTGGTAGCAGGCGCCTGTAGTCCCAGCTACTCAGGAGGCTGAAGCAGGAGAATGGCATGAACCCAGGAGGCGGAGGTTGCAGTGAGCCAAGATCGCACCACTGCACTCCAGCCTGGGCGACAGAGCAAGACTCTGTCTGAAAATAAATAGATAAATAAAATATTTAAGTTCTCCCTAAATTAATCTGTAAATCCATTGACTCCCTATCAAAATTCAAACCTCTATTGAAAATTTGGGAATAAAACTAAAACTCAGATGAACGTCCCAACAAGATCATAAAACTGTGATCATTGAACTCATGATGTTTGTTTTTTTTTGTTGTTTTTTTTTTCTGAGAGGGAGTCTCGCTCTGTCACCCAGGCTGGAGTGCAGTGGCGGATCTCGGCTCCTGCAAGCTCCACCTCCCGGGTTCACCATTCCTCCTGCCTCAGCCTCCCGTGTGGGGTGGTGGGACTACCGGTGGCCTGCCACCGCCCACGACTAGTTTTTGTATTTTTTTGTAGAGACAGGGGTTTCCTGTGTGTTGGCCAAAAGCAGTGGTCTCGATCTCCTGACCTAAGTGATCCGCCCGTCTCAGCCTCCCAAAATTGCTAGGATTGGGCTTGAAACCCTTTCAGCCTGGCCTTTTTTTTTTTTTTTTTTTTTTTTGAGGCGGAGTCACCGGCTCTGCAGCCCAGGCTGGAGTGCAGTGGCGGGATCTCAGCTCACTGCAAGCTCGCCTCCCGGGTTCACATGTTCTCCATAGCCTGGCCTTTTTTTTTTTTTAGACAGAGTCTCACTCTGTTTAGGCTAGAGTGCAGTGGCACAGTCTTGGCTCACTTCAACCTCCATATCTCAGGTTCAAGTGATTCTCCTGCCTCAGCCTCCCAAGTAGCTGGGATTACCGGGATGTGCCACCACGCCTGGCTAACTTGCATTTTGTAGAGGTGAGGTCTCCTTTTATTTACCTGGGGCTGGTCTGGAACTCCTGGGCTGAAGTGATCCTCCTGCCTCGGCCTCCCAAAGTGCTAGGATTACAGGTGTGAGCCACCGCACCTGACCCTCGTAATGGTGATTTAAGACTAGATGATCTTAGTGATGTAATTCTAATAGTTTCTTCCGACCTCCCACTGTGGACTCAATAGCAGGGAAATGAAGAGGACAGTGATTGCGCGACCTGGTGGGGAAGAGACTAGACAAACACACAGTGGAACCAGTGGCTCACATCTGTCATCCCAGCACTTTGAGAGGCCGAGGCAGGCAGAAAAAAAAAAACAGGCTGGGGCCAGGCGTGGTGGCTCACGCCTGTAATCCCTGCACTTTGGGAGGCCAAGATGGGTGGATTGTTTGACACCAGGAGTTCAAAACGAGCCTGGCCAACATGGTGAAATCCTGGCTCTACTAACAATACAAAATATTAGCCTGGCATGGTGGTGGGTGCCTGTAATCCCAGCTACTTGGGAGGCTGAGGCAGGAGAGTTGCTTGAACCCAGGAGGTGGAAGTTGCAGTGAGCCAAGATTGCACCATTGCACTCTGGCCTGGGTGACAAAGCAAGACTCTGACTGGGATTACAGGCATGTGCCACCATGCCTGGCTAATTTTTTGTACTTTGAGTAGAGATGATGTTTCACCATGTTGGCCAGGTTGGTCTTGAACTCCTGACCTCAGGTGATCCACCTGCCTCAGCCTCCCAAAGTGCTGGGATTACAGGCGTGAGCCACCGTGCCCAGCCATAAGTAGTCACTCTTTCCTTTAAAAAAAAAAAAAAAAAAAAAAAAGTGGAGCAATCTAAACATCCATCAGTAAAGAAGTACAAAATTATGGTTTGGGCCGGGTGTGGTGGCTCCAACCTGTCATCCCAGCACTTTGGGAAGCCAAGGCAGGAGGAATTCGTGAGGCCAGGAGTTTGAGACCAGCCTGGGCAACGTAAGGAGACCCTGTCTCTATGATAATAATAATGAAAATCAAGGTTTGGCAATACCACAGAAAACTGAGGCCATAGGAGAGAATGAATTTGCCTCTAGACTCCGGAGGAACTAAGCCTCGGTCTGTGACACAGTCTGCAGCTTTCCCACGCTCCTGTTCACACGGGGAAGGAAGCAGAGGATGGGGCTCTGTGCCTGCAGGTGTGGAAACAGGGAACGGGGCGGTGGGGGGTGGCCAGAAGACCCGCATCACACAGCAGGGGGGCGCCTGGCAAGGGGAACCCAGCTCCATATGTCATCGGAAGCTTTGTGCTTTGTAGTGAGGATGTGGGCGTCTTACTCACGTTGCGATGACTGTGCGGGAGGCCTGGGGACCCAGAGCTGTTGCTGGAGCTGGTGTTTGCTGCAGCCCTTTCTTACGAAGCCTTTAGGACCTGTGAGAGTTTGGAAATATTCCCACCGCGGGAGGGGCTGAAGCGCTTTGCCTGGGACCGATTAGCCAGTGGGCAGTGTCCCCAGGCTTCTAAGAGCTGTGTTCTGAAGCTGCCTGTCGTGTTGAAAAACGAAAGTAATTTAGTCTGAGGTGAGGTGGAAGCTCAGTCAGTGAGGTGTGGGCTGCACCTGAGGGCGTCCCGTAGAGGGAAAGAAGGGCAGCTCGCAGGCGCCCCATGATTTCGTGTGTGACTGATTTCTCTGCAGAAATCACAAAGACGCGTCCAGCGGGGACCACCTCACCTGCAGATTAGACCCCCCAGCCAAGACCTGAAGGATGGGACCCAGGAGGAGGCCATGAAAAGGGAAGAAGCCCCTGTGGACCCCCGCCCGGAAGGAGACCCGCAGCGGACGGTCATCAGGTACAGAGCGCAGGGCAGGCTGCACCCCGCAGCTCAGGCCTTTATATTCCAAAAAACAAGGTCGCGAAAACACGTTGTGTTTGAGATCTATTTTCCTTTGAAACTGACAATGTATGCTCTATAATCTGTCTTCATCAACCTTAGATTACAGAATCGAATTTTTAAAACTGGAGGTCAGAGCTAAATTAGGTCCCCGATAATGTCCTCATGGTATGCAATAATGTCTCAGAACATTTCGTGTGGTGTGAAGGGTGCACGGGTGGGTGGGGATGGGGAGCCAGGCTCAGAGGTGGACACTGGCTGCCTGGGCCACCTCCTTTCGCGAGCCCCATCTGGTCAAGCAGAGAGCAGAGGGAGAGGGAGTTGCCCAGTGCCCAGGCTCCCAGGGTGCTGTCCTCTGCCTGGTTGGTCAGGTCCAGGTTGTGGATCCCGGTGAAGCTTCATTCGGTGCTGGGGCATCTCAGCCTCGTTTCCGGCTCCATGTTATGCTCTTAGAAACAGAGTTGATGTAATTGAGGCGGAAGGCAGGGCTCCCCGCAGGCATCCTCTCTCCCCCACAAAGTGTGGGCCAGACCTGAGCTCTGCTTTGTGGACAGAGCCAGGGCCAGTGAGGGCTGCTGTGCAGGAGTGGCCTGAGACAAGCACTGTCAGCCATGAGAAATGGGCTCTGAAGAAACGGGCCCAGAGGCCCTGAACTCAGGTGCATGGTGAGAGGCGTGGATGTGTGCATGTGGGTGGTCCTCACTGCCAAGAGGAGAATTTGAGGCCGCTGCACTCGAGTGGAGAATCTGAGGCCACTGCACTCTAGTTAGCGTTGGCATGAATGCAAGGAGGCTTTACTTCCAGAGCAAAAGAGCATTTGACCTCAGCCTATCAAAAGTGCCACATTCGTACTCCCAGCATATAAGCCTTCTGTGGATGTAAGAGGCCTTTCGCTGAGCCTGGGACATATTCACCACAGGGCCCCAAGAGAACGCTCAGGCCCAGCCACAGCTAGGAGGTCGTAGCCGTTCCTGATGGCCATCGGACGGAACTCTGGATGGGGAGTTTGAGTGGCCATGCCTCTCGTGTGTAGGGACAGCCCCCGTCTGTGTGGCCATCCTGGCATCCTGGGGCCACCTCACAGTCATTAGTGCCCCTGTCTGGATGACAGATTCTCTGGACCTCCACCGTAGAGGCCCCCTGCCTCCGGCCTCTGCAGAGGTATTTCTCATGATTCTCCAAGCTCTGGTCTCTGACCTCAGGCCAGCCTTGACCTTGGGGCGGTGCTGTGGTCTTGACTCTCAGGCACGGGAGCTCAGGACTGAACTGTGTGTTTCCTGCCACTCAGCAGCCTGCACCGCAGGAAGATGGGGCCGTGACGGGTGCAGGGCCCTGCCTTGGCTGTGGGTATGGAGCGTGGGGATGGGAAACACGGAGCCACACGTGTTTGACGGCAGCTGACGCCCTTCCTTCTCCCCCGAAGCTGGAGGGGAGCGGTGATCGAGCCTGAGCGGGGCACCGAGCTCCCTTCAAGAAAAGCAGAAGTGCCCACCAAGCCTCCCCTGCCACCGGCCAGGACACAGGGCACCCCAGGTGAGGCCACGCCTGCACCCCTTCCTCCCCGGGCGCTTGGGGGCTGGTGGCTGATGGGTGCAGGCTTCGTCTCAGCCGTGGTGGGTGGCCCCCCAGCCCTGGTGTGCACCTTGCCCTTCGGCATCCCCCTGTTGTCTGAGTTCTCACTGGCTCTGCAACCGTGGTGACATCATGTGGCTCTTGGCCTGCTGTCCCTGAGCATGTGGCTGCAGAAGAAGGTGTGTGTGGGAGATTTGTGTCTGGGCCAGGCTGCCCCACGGGATCCCTGGAGACTGCTGCCCGTGCTGCATCCCCGGTCTCGGCCTGGCCAGTCCCAGGCCGCTCTGCAGGCCGCTTCATTCTGAGCACCATTTGTTGGGGGCCTCCCAGGTGCGGGCCTTCAGCCAAGCTCAGTGCACGCTGGCCTCTCTCAGCCTCATGACTGTCGGGTCCAGCCCCACAGGGTTGATGGCTTTTTCTCCCCGTGTGCGGAGACGAGGGATTGTAGGAATACAGACACAAGACAGAGATAAAAGAAAAGACAGCTGGGCCCGGGGGACTACTACCACCAAGACGCAGAGACCGGTGGTGGCCCCGAATGCCAGGCTGCGCTGATATTTATTGGATACAAGGCAAAAGGGGCAGGGCAAGGCGTGTGAGTCATCTCCGATGATTGACAAGGTCACGAGAGTCATGTGTCCACTGGACAAGGGGCCCTTCCCTGTTTGGCAGCCGAGGCGGAGAGACAGAGAGGACACAGCCTACGCCATTATTTCTTCGTATCAGAGGTTTTTAGTACTTTCACTAATTTGCTGCTGCTATCTAGAAGGCAGAGCCAGGTGTACAGGATGGAACACGAAGGCAGACCAGGAGCGTGACCACTGAAGCACAGCATCTCAGGGAGACAGTTAGGCCTCCGGATAACTGCAGGCGTGCCTGACTGTCAAGCCCTCCACAAGAGGTAGAGGAGTAGAGTCTTCTCTGAACTTCCCCAGGAAACGGGGACTCCCTTTCCCGGTCCGCTAAGTAGTGGGTACTTTTCCTTGGCACTGCCGCTGCTGCTAGACCACGGTCCACTTGGTAGCGGGCGTCTTCCCAGATGCTGGCATTACCGCTAGACCAAGGCGCCCTCTGGTGGCCCTGCCCAGGCATAAAGAAGGCTCACACTCCTGTCTTCTGGTCACTTCTCACTATGTCCCCTCGGCTCCTATGTCTGTATGACCTGGCTTTTCCTAGGTTATAGTTGTAGAGCGAGGATTATTCTAATATTGGAGTAAAGAGTAATTGCTAGAAACTGATGATTAATGATATTCATATATAATCGTATCTATGATCTATATCTAGTAGAACTGTTCTTACTTTATATATTTTGTTAGACCAGAACAGCTCGTGCCCTCGGTCTCTCGCCTTGGCACCTGGGTGGCTTGCTGCCCGCACATGACTCCCTCTGACACGGTAAACCGGTCACCCTCCCGTTCTCCAAACGGAAAACCAGGGCTGAGGCCGCCACCGCCAGAGTCGTTTGCTTGTCTGTGGGACTCAGGGCAGATTGCTGAGTCTGGAACCCTGCTCTCATCATGCCCCCAGGTGTCTCCGAGGTGGGGAGGGAGCCCAGAGCCGGGACTCCTAGCCCCAGGCCTGTGAGGGTTGTGTAGCAATCTCTGCGGCATTAATGAGTGCAGAGGCAGAGCCAAGCCATGAGCGCGAGGAGGCCTCAGAACCTTTCCTGAGAGGACGTGTGGTATGATGCCGTTACACGCGTGTCAGTCCACACATTAGTCAATGTTGGCTGGGCGTGGTGGCTCACGCTTGTAATCCCAGCACTTTGGGAGGCTGAGGTAGGAGGATCGCTTGAGTCCAGGAGTTCAAGACCAACCTGGACAACATAGTGAGGCCCTATCTCTACAAAAAAAAAGTATATATATATATATGTTTGAGACAGAGTCTTGCTCTGTCACCTCACTGCAACCTCCACCTCCCAGGTTCAAGTGATTCTCGTGCCTCAGCCTCCCGAGTAGCTGGGATTACAGGCACGCGCCACCATGCCCAGCTAATTTTTGTATTTTTAGTAGAGACGGGGTTTCGCCATATCGGCCAGACTGGTCTCAAACTCCTGACCTCAGGTGATCCGCCCACCTCGGCCTCCCAGAGTACCGGGATTACAGGCATGAGCCACCACGCCCGACCAAAAAAATACCATTAAAAAAAGAGTGACCAAGGCAACTCTAGTGCGTCTGCAGTGTGAGTCCTGTGGAGCACCTGAAGCCCATACGGCAGAATGAGTGTGTATGAGTCGAGGGTGTTCGTGTCAAGGTCTGCACCCATCAGCGTTTCACATTCTGAGTTGGCACCACACTCACCCGCTGCTCCACAGGCTCCACTCTGCTGTCCCGGCGCCCTTAGGGCAACCAGTCTTGTCCCTTTGGCCAGAGGCCACCGAGGCCCAAGGAGGGCGTGCCTGCCCAGGCCCAGGCGGAGGTGCACAGGCCCCAGGCTGGTGGTCGGGTGCCAGGTGCCATCCTGTGTAGCCTCCGGAGGCCTCAGGCCCTTGGCAGACTGTGTTCTCCCTGGGGGCTGCTGCAGCCTCTGTGGCCCCGCCCTTTGCTGTGCCCACCACTGCTCTTCCCGTCATCCCAAACTCACCGTCATCTTTGCCTGATGGGGGTCACAGCAGCGCTCTGCCTGAGGGTGTCCACCTGTGCCGACGCCGGGACCACGCCCGCCATGGCCTGTGCTCTCTCTCTCTCCTACCAGCGCATCCAAACTATCGCCAGAAGGGTGTGATTGATGTCTTCCTGCACGCGTGGAAAGGATACCGCAAGTTTGCGTGGGGCCACGACGAGCTGAAGCCTGTGTCCAGGTCCTTCAGCGAGTGGTTTGGCCTTGGTCTCACGCTGATCGACGCACTGGACACCATGTGGATCTTGGGTCTGAGGAAAGGTACCTGGTGCTTTCTGGGGAGGGGCTGAGCCCTCCGTGTGGGCCTCGTGTGCTGAGGCAGAGTGGGGGTTGCACGTGGAGTGAACGCTGTGGTTTGCATCTGACCATGGGTTTTCCCTTCCCCTGGGTGCAGCAGTGGACGTGCTGACTATGGTCAGTTCCTGTTCTTCTCCAGCCACCCAGGGCACACACAGGGCAGCTGTCCCCGGACCTCTGCAGGAGTTGAGCGTGGCCTCTTTGGGGGACGTACAAGGGGCATTTCCAGGCTGTGCTGCTCTTGGAGCTGGGGGTGGTGGGGATGAGTGACTGTGGGCCCCGCTGGGTCCAGATCTCAGCAGCGTCCTTCGTAGACCAGCACATCCATTTTGAATTGGGAGTATGTGTCTTCAGTTATTTAAGCGATATTTTAAACATTTATCTAATTTTTTGAATAGGTTGAAGACCACCAGTAAATTACTTGTGTGATTTTTTTGTATCATGGCCTTTGATTGTCACCCATTTGTGGTCACAGTGACTGCACTGCTGACTCTCTTTTATTCACAAATATTGGAGACTTCAAGATTTACCCGCTTGAGACGGGAGGTGATGTTGAAGCCCTGCAGCAGGGGAGCGATAATGCCCCAGAACGTGGGATTGTTTTTTATTTTTTTGTTTTTGCTTTTGTTTTTGAGATGGAGTTTCACACTGTTACCTGGGCTGGAGTGCAATGACGCACTCTCGGCTCATTGCAACGTTCGCCTCCTGGTTTCAAACGTGAGGTTTTTGGAGACAGAGTCTTGCGACGTGGCCCAGGCTGGAGTGCAGTGGCACGATCTCAGTTCACTGCAGTCTTTGCCTCCCAGGTTCAAGCGATTCTCATGCCTCACCCTCCCCAGTAGTTGGAACCACAGGCACACACCACCACACTCAGCTAATTTTTGTATTTTTAGTAGAGATGGGGTTTTGCCATGTTGCCCAGGCTGGTCTTGAACTCCTGGGCTCAAACTGTCCACTTGCCTGAGCCTCCCAAAGTGCTGGGATTACAGGCGTGAACCACCATGCCCAGCCAAACGCATTTTGAAGATTGAAGATGGATAGATCATAGGAAAACGTTGGACCCATCCATTTGTCTCTGCATCCTTTATTGTTTTATGTTACAGAATTTGAGGAAGCCAGGAAGTGGGTGTCGAAGAAGTTACACTTTGAAAAGGACGTGGACGTCAACCTGTTTGAGAGCACGATCCGCATCCTGGGGGGGCTGCTGAGTGCCTACCACCTGTCTGGGGACAGCCTCTTCCTGAGGAAAGCTGTAAGTGTCTCGGGGTGTCCTGCAAGGAGACAGTGGACTCGCATGCAAGGAGTTCCCCCTTTAGCGGACTTGTGGGGATGTGACTGTTTTCCTCTTTCCTCTTCAAACGCACTGGAGTCTGTTTCTGAGCCCATATTTGTGAGCTGATGCAGCCACTTTGATCACCACTGATCTTGTAGAGACATTCACTCAGTGCAGTGATGCCCGTTTCCTTTGCTGCTGTGTTGGCCCCAGAGAGCTTCAGCATCTCCACTAGGGCCAAGAGGGCGAGAGTCATGACATGTAGACGAAGCCTCTGGGTGACCTGAAACGTTGGTTCTCTGCTCTGCTCGTATACCAGGAGGATTTTGGAAATCGGCTAATGCCTGCCTTCAGAACACCATCCAAGATTCCTTACTCAGATGTGAACATCGGCACTGGAGTCGCGCACCCGCCACGGTGGACCTCCGACAGCACGGTGGCCGAGGTGACCAGCATTCAGCTGGAGTTCCGGGAGCTCTCCCGCCTCACAGGGGCTAAGAAGTTTCAGGTAAGGGGGCGGGCTTTCTGGCTGGACGTGGCTCCCCTGGAGCCACCTTTTGCTTATCACAGCAGGTGCTGTGTATGTGTGTGTGTGTGTGTGTGGGTGTGTGTGTGTGTTTTCAGGTTTTTTATTGTGATAAAACAGAGGAAACGCACCACCTTAACCATTTCCAGGCGTACTGGTTGGTGGCGTTACACATTCACGCTGTTGCAGGCGTGCAGGTTGGTGGCGTTACACATTCATGCTCTTGCAGGCGTGCAGGTCGGTGGTGTTACATTCACGCTGTTGCCGGCATACAGGTCGGTGGCGTTACACACATTCACACTGTTGCAGGCATACAGGTCGGCGGCGTTACACACATTCACGCTGTTGCAGGTGTGCACGTCAGTGGTGTTACATTCACTCTGTTGCCAGCATACAGGTCGGTGGCGTTACACACATTCATGCTGTTCTGCAGCCATCACCTTCATCTCCAGAACCCTTTTCATCTTAAAACTGAAGGTCCTCTTCCCCATCACACAGTGACCCCTCATGTCCCTCTCCAGTCCCTGGAAAACACTGTTCAGCTTTTTATCCCTGGACCTCACTGTGTGGAGTTCCTCGTGTGAGTAGAATCACACACGATTTGTCCTTTTTTTTTTTTCCTTTTTTTGAGATGGAGTTTCATTCTATCACCCAGGCTGGAGTGCAATGGCGCAATCTCAGCTCACTGCAACCTCCGCCTCCCAGGTTCAAACGATTCTCCTGCCTCAGCCTCCCAAGTAGCTGGGATTATAGGTGTGTGCCCTCAACGCCCAGCTAATTTTTGTGTTTTTAGTAGAGACAGGATTTCACCATGTTGGCCAGGCTGGTCTCGAACTCCTGACCTCATGATCCACCCGCCTCGGCCTCCCACAGTGCTAGGGTGACAGGCGTGAGCTACTGCACCTGGCTGATTTGTCCTTTTATTTGGGCTCCTTTCACTCAGCGTCTTTAAGCTTCATACGCGAAGACGCTTCAGAAATTCCCTTTTAAGGCTGAATATCCGCTGCATGGCAACGCCACTTTTGTTTACTGCTCCCTCCGCCAGGGCTATGCCATTTTGGCTGTTGGAAGCGCGGGTGCACACACCTGCCTGTGGCTCTTCTTTGGTTCTTTTGAGTAGTAGAAATGGAATTGCTGGATCATGTGGTAATTCATTGTTTACTTATTGAGGCCCCACTTCAATAATTTTTTCACAGTGGCGAAACCATGTCACATTCCCACCAGCAGTGCCCAGGGCTCAGCCTCCACGCCCTCGCCAGCACTCGCTGCTTTCTGTTTTGTGGGCAGTGGCCATCCCCGTGGCCCTCACATAGTGGTTTTGATGTGCATTTTTCCCAAGTGACGAACGGGGCTGGGGATTAGTTCATGTGCTTATTGGCCATTTGTGCATCTTCTTGGAGAAATGCCTGTTCAAGTCGTTTGCCTTCTTTTTTTTTTTTTTTTTTTTGAGACGGAGCCTTGCTATATCACCCAGTCTGGAGTGCCATGGCACGATCTCGGTTCACTGCAACCTCCACCTCCCAGGTTCGAGTGATTCTCTCGCCTTAGCCTCCGAGTAACTGGGACTACACCCGCCACCACACCTGGCTGTTGTTTTGTACTTTTATTTTTTTTTTATTTTATTTTATTTTTTTTTTTGAGACGGAGTCTTGCTCTGTCGCCCAGGCTGGAGTGCTGTGGCCGGATCTCAGCTCACTGCAAGCTCCGCCTCCCGGGTTCCCGCCATTCTCCTGCCTCAGCCTCCCGAGTAGCTGGGACTACAGGCGCCCGCCACCTCGCCCGGCTAGTTTTTTGTATTTTTTAGTAGAGACGGGGTTTCACCGTGTTAGCCAGGATGGTCTCGATCTCCTGACCTCGTGATCCGCCCGTCTCGGCCTCCCAAAGTGCTGGGATTACAGGCTTGAGCCACCGCGCCCGGCCTGTTTTGTACTTTTAGTAGAGATGGGGTTTCGCCATGTTGGCCAGGATGGTCTGGAACTGACCTCTGACCTCAGGTGATCCACCCATTGGCCTCCCAAAGTGCTGGGATTACAGCCGTGAGCCACCGCACCCGGCC
>NC_044988.1:106402828-106427563 GCF_008728515.1 Papio anubis | reverse complement strand
CTCCTGACCTTGTGATCCGCCCGTCTTGGCCTCCCAAAGTGCTGGGAGTACAGGCTTGAGCCACCGCGCCCGGCCCTGTTACTCATTTCTAATGTCATTCCATTGTGGCTGAAAAACATACTTTGATGGATGGGCACACTAACTCACGCCTACAATCCCAGTGCTTTGGGAGCCCCAGGTAGGAGGCTCATTTGAGAACAGGAGTTCAGGAGCCACCTGGGCAACATAGTGAGATCCCATCTCTACAGATTAAAATTAGCCAGGTGTGGTGGTGTGCACCTGTAGTCCTAGCTACTTGGGAGGCTGAGATGGGAGGATCACTTGAGCCCAAGAGTTCAAGGCTACATTGAGCTATGGATCATGCCACTGCACTCCAGCCTGGGAGACAGACACACACACACACACATACGTGGGTGTGTGTGTGTATATACATATTGTATTATTTCAACCTTTGAGGCTAGGTGTGGTAGCTCATGCCTGCAATCCCAGCACTTTGGGAGGCTGAGGTGGGCAGATCACCTGAGGTCAGGACCAGCCTAACCAGCATGGCGAAACCCTTCTCTACTAAAAATACAAAAATTAGGCCAGGTGCAGTGGCTCACCTTGCAATCTCAGCACTTTGGGAGGCCAAGGCAGGCGGATCATGAGGTCAGGAGTTCAAGACCAGCCTGGCCAACACAGTGAAACCCCGACTCTACTAAAAATACAAAAATTAGCTGGGTATGGTGGCAGGCGCCTGTAATTCTAGCTACTTGGGAGGCTGAGGAAGGAGAATAGCTTGAACCCAGGAGGCAGAGGTTGCAGTGAGCTGAGATCGCGCCACTGCACTCTAGCCAGGGCAACAAAGCAAGGAAAAGAAAAAAAAAGAAAAAAAAAAAAAAGAAAATGTATTAAAATTTCTTTTAATATATTTTAATTTATATTTAATATGTGGCCTAACACATGGTCTGTCCTGGAGGATGTTCCATGTGCTTAAAAAAAAGTGTATTCTCTGTTGTTGGGTGGAGTGTTCCGTGTCTGTCCTGTCTAGTTAAGATTTTAGCACTGTCCAAACCCTCTATTTCCTTGTTGATCTGCCACCTAGGTAAGTTTTCCATTATTAAAATAGGTTGAGTGACATCTACAACTATTATTGTAGAACTTATTTCTGTCTTCAATTCTGCCAATGTTTGCTTCATATATTTTGGGAGCTGTTCTCGGTATATACATCTTTATAATTGCTATAATTTGTTCATGAATTGACCCTTTTATTACTATGTAGTGTCCTTATATCATGTAATAATTTTTTGTTTTATTTTGAAATGAGGTCTTGTTCTGTTGCCCAGCCTGGAGTGCAGTGGTGCATAGTTCATGACTGCCTCAAACTCCTCGACTCCCACAATCCTCCTGCCTCAGCTGCCTGAGTAGCTAGGACTACAGGTCCTAATTTATTTTATTTTTTGTAGAGATGGGATCTCACTATTTTCACGAGGCTGCTTTTGAACTTCCTGCATCACTTGATCCTCCCACCTCGGCTTCCCCAAGTTGAGATTACAGGCATGAGCCACTGTGCCCAGTCCATCCTTTTACTTTCAATCTATTTAAATCTACTTCTCAAAAGCATCTGGAATTTGGCCATTCTCCTTCCTGAACCATATCTTCAATGAGATGTTTCCTGGTTCTCTGGCTGCCCCTGCCCTCCCCGCTGACCCCAATCTTCTCAGCCTGGTGGCACCCAGACTAGGCCTGACCCCTTCTTCCAACCTTTCCAGACGACACAAACCACCTGTACCAGGGACTCCTAAAACCTGTCTCCCCTGGCAGACTCTGATACCGGCACCACCTGCCCACCAAGGTCTCCATGGTGCCTCCCAGGCATCTCACAGTGGGCAGATCCAAAACAGAGCTCCTCAGTGTCCCCAAGCCAGAGCCTGTGCAGCCTGTGCTGGCCCCTCCACCCGGAGACCCGCCCTCCTTCTCCCAAGGCCACTCCTGTGGAGCCCTCCTCCCCCCACTCAGCTTTTCCCACAGCCAGGCAGCTCTCCTGGCCTCCTGCCCTCCACTGTGTCTCCACCCAGCAGCCAGAGCAGTTTCGCAGTAAACATCTCAGACACCCAGTCCACACCAAAATCTTCCCATGTACATCAACTGAACACTCCACGCTGCCTCTGTAGCGGGACAAGCCGCAGACAAAACCCCTGACACTGGGTTAAAGGAGGAAGTGGCTTTATTTGGCCAGGAGCTTTGGCAGACTTGTGTCTTAAGTACCGAGCTCCCTGAAAAAGAAATTCCTGGCCCTTTTAAGGGCTTCCGACTCTAAGGGGTCCACGTGAAAGGGTCGTGATAGAACGAGCAAGCACGGGAAATGTGACTGGGGCTATGCATCAGCTAACAGAACAGAAAGTTTTACAATGCTTCCTCATACAATGTCTGGAATTTACAGATAACACAAGTAGTTCAGGTCAGGAGCTGATGTTATTATTATTTTAACCACCAGGGACAGGTGGTGGCACCAAGGTCGTCTGGCTATTTATCTTCTGTTTCTTTCCAACCTTTTGATTTCTCCCTTTTCTGTCTTATAAACCAGGCAAGGTGGGGAGAAGAGGGCAGCAGGAGAAATGGTGGTCTCCTTCCTTACCTCCAGGACCTGCAGGACCACGGCTGGACTGAGCCAACCCTCACTCCATCTCCCAGCCCTGGGAATTTCACCGTCCCAAATATGCCAAGGTCCTCCTTGCCTCAAGCAGTTTCGCTCAGGCTCAAGTGAGCCTCTCCCCACCCTGCCCTGCCAGCAGCTTCTCAGCCCTGAGATCTCGCCTTCAGTGCCACGGCGCCCCCTTTGCCCTCAGGACTAGCCACTGTTCTTCCCCAGGGCCCTGCTCTTTTCCACACAGGACGCACATATGCCACCTGCCTCTGCCCGTCTGTGGCTGGCTTCTCACCAGCCTCTCCTACAAATCTGTTTTATTCATCTCTGCACACTCAGAACTAAAACGGGAACTGGCCACAGTAGGCGTTCAAGGAGAATGAAACAAAGAATATGCCTGTTTCTTCCCAGCCAAGGATAGTTCGCGCCCCCAGAGACAGACACAAAAGGGCCTCAGACAGGCATGCTCTGAGTTGAGGGTCTCAGCTGAATCTCAGTGACTCTCCGACTGAGAGTCTATAACGCCCTTCAGCCAAAGACCACTGCAAACACGCCTGTAGGTAAACAACTTGGGTCTTTTACTGTATGCACTGTGTACAAACACACCAGGCTAAGACAGTGAGGTGTCAGCAACAGGGTGTTCCGAGGAAACTATTACAGGATTTCACCTGTAGTTGGGTGATTTGGGGGATGATCTAAGGAAGGAGGATTTGCTTCTAGATTAGACGCACGCTGGAGCCCAGGAGGTCAAGGCCGCAGTGGGCCGTGATCGCCACTGCACTCCAGCCTAGGCGACAGAGGGAGACCTTGCCTCAAAAATATAAAAATAAAAGATTAGACGCTGTGGGAAGGTAAGAGGGTAATTCTCGGCTTATGTTCGCTGCACGTGACAGGGTGAGCTGTGCGTTCCTTGCTTAGAATCAAGAAAAGGTCTTGGTTCATCTCACTTTATCGTGGCGTCTGCGTGGCGCTTCATGCCTCACAGAACAGGGGCTGGCTACGAGGGTCACACCAAGCCACAGTAAGCGTCAGGGGCCGCTTGCCTTCTTAGGAGCACCAGGTCCAGAGGTTTCCGCTCCAAGAGGGACCCGGGCCTGGGCAGAAAAGCAAACGAAGCCCAGACAACTTGCTGGGGCTCCCTCTTCCCGCCACCACCGCCCCGCACAATTCGGGCCGCTGAGACTGGTGCAGACGCGCGCCCCGGCCCGGAAAGCCCATTAGCATATTTGCCCCTTTTCGCGGGGAAGGGGTGGAGAGGGCAGCGTCGAGGGAGTCGAGTCCGCCCGCCCAGGCCCCGCTGGGAGCCGCAGGCTGGGAGGGCGGTGGGTACAGCTGCCCCTGGCCTCGGTCAGTCCGGCGCGGCCCTCACCCTGCAGCACAGGCGCCGCCGGCAGCTCTTGCTGTTGCCGTAGCTCTCTCCAAAGCTCTGCGTCACCGAAATGAAGTTCTGATGAGGCAGCGGCGGCGAATGCGTGGAAGGAGGCCTCGAAGAACCACCAGCGGCATCAGGAGAGCCAGTCCTGAAAAAGACCTAGAGCTCCGCCTCTCCGAGACTCGCGGGCAGCCATTGCGGCGCACAGAGCCCTCCGGGTGTGCGCAGCGCGCACGCGCACGCAATGCGCCTCAACCCCCCCCCCCCCCCTGCAGCCTACTGCGCCTGCGCCGAGCGCTCACGGCCTGCGGCGCCTGCGTATACCCTCGTGGCTGTCGCCACGGCAACAGGGCGGGCCTTGGTTCCTCTTGGGGCGTGGCCGGTGCCTGGGGTTCCAGCACTGTTCGCCCCGCGGGTCTGGATCTGGGTTGTTCTCGCCGCCTGTCATCGGACGGCACCGGCTTTGCCCACGCCCTCGCGAGAAGACGCTGACACCCGGGACCCGGGGAGGCGCCCGGGCGCCGCCGCCATGTTTTCAGGCAGCTCCAGCTCCCGGCTATTCAGTTCCGGGACCCACAGCGCGGGGATGGGGCTGGGCCGCCCTTGGTAGCCGTCCTGGGCTGGGGGCCACCCTGGCCGCGTGGTCACCGGCAAGAAGCCCAGGGCCTCGCCTGGGCGCGGCGTCGCGGGGGTCGAGGGAAGGACCGGACCCTCCCAGGGTCGCGGAACCGGCCGGGTGGAGCGTAGCTGGGCGGCACCTGGGCTGGGGTGGCCGCTAACCCGAGCTGAGCTGGCCGCGCCGCATCTCACCGTCCCCGGGACCCGAGCGCTGCGCCTGGACCGGGCCGAGCGAGGGGGCCCACGCCATAGGCGGGTCGGGGCTTTCAGACCCGACTCCAGCCCTCGAACCCGGTAGCCTTGGAGGTCAGCAGCTTGAGATGACTGCGCTTCCTGCGCGCATTGTCCTTCACCAAAACGCCCAAAATGGCAAAAGCGGCGTCCGTGGCCGCCCGAGGCCCTCGCTGCCTGCGTTCTCCCCTTCCACACCTCACTCCCGGCCCTTCACCCAATCTCTTCTGGCCAGGCTGCCCCTGCCTCTTGGGCGATTCTGCTGCGCCCCACGGTCCTGGCTGTGGCATTTCTCGGTCTCTGGAGGGCTCGCCCGGCAACGACGTCTCATGTCTATAATCCCGGCCCTTTGGGAGGTCGAGGCAGGTGGATCACTTGAGATCAGGGGTTCAAGACCAGCCTGGCCAATATAGTGAAACTCCATCTCTGTTAAAAATACAAAATTGAAGCCTGTAATCCCAGCACTTTGGGAGGCCGAGACGGGCGGATCACGAGGTCAGAAGATCGAGACCATCCTGGCTAACACGGGTGAAACAATCGGCTCTACTAAAAACACAAAAACCAGCCGGGTGCGGTGGCTGCACCTGTAGTCCCAGCTACTCGGGAGGCTGAGGCAGGAGAACGGCTGAACCCAGGGAGGCGGGCGGAGCTTGCAGTGAGCTGAGATCAGCCACTGCACTCCACAGCCTGGGCGGCCAGAGCCAGGACTCCGCCTCAAAAAAAAAAAAAAAAAAAAAAAAAAAAAAAAAAAAAATGAGCGGGGTGTGGTGTCGGGCACCTGTAATCCCAGCTACTTGGGAGGTTGACGAGAATCGGGCGGAACCTGGTGGTTATCGAGTTCTGAAGTGAGCCAAGATCGTAAGCACGCACTCCATCCTGGGCGACAGCAGGACTGGCCTCAAAAAAAAAAAAAAAAAGAAAAAAAAAAATTAGATGTGTTGATGCCTCTAGTCCCAGCTACTTGGTAGGCTTAGAAGGTGGATCCCTTGAGCCTGGCAGGTGGAGACTGCAGTGAGCTAAGATTGCACCACCACACTCCAATCCTGGCAACAGAGTGAGATCCTGCCCCCCGCCCCACACACACACACAAAGTAATCCCAACTACTCAGATGACTAAGGCACGAGAATTGCTTGAGCCTGGGAGGCAGAGGTCACCATGAGCCAAGAATGCACCATTGCACTCCAGTCCCAGTGACAGAGTGAGACTGTCTCAAAAAAAAAAAAAAAAGGAAGTCAGTGAAATAGAAAGCGGAAAAACAACAGAAAATCGATGAAATAGAAAGCTTTTATTTATTCACTAACTTTTTTTGAGACAGAGTCTTCTCTGTCGCCCAGGCTGTGGTGCAGTGGTGCCATCTTGGCTCACTGCAACGTCTGCCTCCTGGATTCAGCGATTCTCCTGCCTCAGCCTCCCAAGTAGCTGGGATTACAGGCGCCTGCCACCATGCCCGGCTAATTTTCATATTTTTTGTAGAAATAAGGTTTCACCATGTTGGCCAGGCTGGTTTCGAACTCCTGACCTCATGACTCGCCTGCCTAGGCCTCCCAACGTGTTGGGATTACAGGCATGAGCCACTGTGCCTGGCCAGGAATATAGGGTTTTAATATTCAAAAATGAATTAATGTTATGTACTAAGTTACTAGACTAAAGCACAAAAATTACATTACCATCTCAAGAGATGCAGAAAAAGCATTTGACAAAATCCAATACCTGTTTACAATAAATATTTTTAACAAACTAGGGAAAATGAAAATGGGAACTTTTTATTTATTTATTTATTTTTTTGAGATGGAATTTCATTCTTGTTGCCCAGGCTGGGGTGCAATGGTGTAATCTCAGCTCACTGCAACCTCCATCTCCAGGGTTCAAGTGATTCTCCTGCCTCAGCCTCCCAAGTACCCAGGATTACAGGTGCCCGCCACCAAGCCCGACTAATTTTTTTTCTTTTTGTGTGTGTGTGTGTATTTTTAGTAGAGACAGGGTTTCACCATGTTAACCAGAATGGTCTTGAACTCTTGACCTCAGGTGATCCACCCGCCTCTGCCTCCCAAAGTGCTAGGATTACAGGCATGAGCCACCATGCTTGGTCAGGAAAAATGGGAACTTTTAAATGCTTTTCCAGTAGCACTGGAGACAGTATGAGATGTCTGCTCTCATCATTTATATTGTCACGGTGCTGGGTTTCTATGCAGTCCTCTCAGGCAAGAAGAGAAATAAAAGGTGGCCAGGCACAGTGGCTCACACCTGTAATCCCAGCACTTTGGGAGGCCAAGGCAGGAGGATCCCTTCAGCTCAGGAGTTTGAGACCTTTGAGACCAGCCTGGACAACACAGTGAGATCCCATCTCTAAAAAATATATATATACGGCTGGGCGTGGTGGCTCACACCCGTAATCCCAGCACTTTGGGAGGCCAAGGCGGGTGGATCACGAGGTCAGGAGATCGAGACCATCCTGGCTAACACAGTGAAACCCCGTCTCTACTAAAAATACAAAAAATTAGCCGGGCATGGTGGTGGGCGCCTGTAGTCTCGGGAGGCTGAGGCAGGAGAATGGCGTGAACCCAGGAGGTGGAGCTTGCAATGAGCCGAGATCGCGCCACTGCACTCCAGTCTGGGAGACACAGCGAGACTCCGTCTCAAACAAACAAACAAACAAAAATATATATATACACAAAAATCAGCCGGGCATAGTGGTTTGTGCCTGTAGTCCCAGATACTTAGGAGGCTGATGTGGGAGGTTCACCTGAGCTTGGGGGATTGGGACTGCAGTTAGCTGAGATCATGCCACTGTACTCCAGCCTGGGTGACAGAGCAAGACCCTGCCTCAAAAAAAAAAAAAGAAAAGAAAATGCTGGGCACAGTGGCTCACACCTGTAATCCCCACACTTTGGGAGGCCAAGGCAGGCAGATCACCTGAGGTCAAGAGTTCGAGACCAGCTGGCCAACATGGAGAAACCCCATCTCTACTAAAAATACAAAAATTAGCTGGGTGTGATGACGGGCGCCTGTAATCCCAGCTACTCAGGAGGCTAAGGCAGGAGAATCGCTCAAACCTGGGAGGTGGAGGTTGCAATGAGCCAAGATTGCACCACTGCACTCCTGCTTGGGTGACAGGGTGAGAGCCTGTCTAAAAAACAACAACAAAAAAATCCATTCGGGAACGGGAACACTAAGGAATCAAGAGCAGCAACAACAAGCTAACAGAACTAACTACGAAATGAACAAGTTCATAAAGATCACAGGGAGGACCAGAAGACCTTCATTCACTGCCAATTTTATTTATGCTTATTAACAATACATGGTCTGAAAATAAAATTAAGAAGACAGCTTCATTCACAATTGCATAGAAGAATAAAATACTTTGGAGTAAAATTAACAAAATAAATACAAGACTTATACATTAAAATCTACAAAACATTGCTGAGAGAAAGCAAAGACAACCTAAAAAAATGGGGAGAGATCCTATGTTCACAGATTAGAAGATTCAATATTCTGGCCGGGTGCGGTGGCTCATGCCTGAAATCCCAGCGCTTTGGGAGACCGAGGCAGGCGGATCATGAGCTCAGGAGTTCGAGACCAGCCTGGCTAAGAGACCAGCCTGGCCAATATGGTGAAAACCTATCTCCACCAAAAATACAAAAATTAGCCGGGCATGGTGACAGGCACCTGTAATTTTAATCCTAGCTACTCAGGAGGCTGAGTCAGGAGAATTGCTTGAACCTGGGAGACAGAAGTTGCAGTGAGCAGAGATTCCACCATTGCACTCCAGCCTGGGTGACAGAGCGAGACTCTTTGTCTCAAAAAAAGAAGATGCGGGCCGGGCGCCGTGGCTCAAGCCCGTAATCCCAGCACTTTGGGAGGCCAGACGGGCGGATCACGAGGTCAGGAGATCGACCATCCTGGCTAACACGGTGAAACCCCGTTCCCTACTAAAAATACAAAAACTAGGCCGCCAGGTGTGGCATGCTCTGTAGTCCCAGCTACTCGGGAGGCTGAGGCAGAGAATGGCGTGAACCCGGAGGCGGAGCTTGCAGTGAGCTGAGATCCGCCACTGCACCTCCAGCCTGGGCAGACAGGTTTCTGCACCTCGCCTCAAAAAAAAAAAAAAAAAAAAAAAAAAAAAGAAAAGAAGATGCACATTGTTAAGATACTAGTTTTCCACAAATTGGAGCTATGTTCAATATTTTTTATTTTTAGGTGTTGGGCACCTGTAATCCCAATTACTCGGGGCTGAGGCAGGAGAATTGCTTGAACTGGGAGGCATGAGGTCAGGAGGGCCAAGATTACACCACTGCACTGCAGCCTGGGCAACAGAGGAGACTCCATCTGAAACAAAACAAAAGGGACAGGAATTAAGTTTCATCCAGGGGCATTGAGGGTGGCCGAGACGGGAGTGATCACGCAGGTCAGGAGATTGACATCCTGGCTAACGATGGTGAAACTCCCATCTCACTAAAAATAAAAAAAAAAAATTAGCCGGGCGGCGGGCGCTGAAGTCCCAGTTACCGGGAGGCTGACGAGAATGGCGGTCCTCGGGAGGCGGAGCCTGCGTGCGAGCTGAGATCCGCCACTGCACTCCAGCCCGGCTACAGAGCGACTGGGCCTCAAAAAAAAAAAAAAAAAAAAAAAAAGAGCTGGGCTGTGCACACCGCACACACCTGTAGTTCCAACTACTCGGGGAGGCTGAGGCAGGAGGATCACCTGAGCCCAGGAGTTGGAGGCCGCAATGAGCTGAGATTGAACCACTGCCATCAGCCTAGGGTAAGGTGCTGGGAACAGGCCCCCAAAAAATATGGCCATAAACTTCCCCGGCCCCAAACTGGTCATAAACAAATCTCTGCAGCACTGTGACATGTTCATGATGGCCATGACTTCATGCTGGAAGGTAGTGGGTTTGATCAATGAGGCAAGGAACACCTGGCCCAACCAAGGCAGAAAAGCTTTAAAGGCGCTTTTTGAGACGGAGTCTCGGCTTCTGTCTCCCAGGCTGGAGGCAGTGGGCACGATCTCGCTCACTGCAGCCAGCCCGGTTCACTTTATTCTCCTGCCTCAGCCTCCTGGAGTAGCTGGGACTACAGGCACCTGCCACCACGCTTCGACTAGTTTTTTGTATTTTAGTAGAGAGACGGGTTTCACTGCGGTTAGCCAGGATGGTTTCATCTCCTGACCTCGTGATCCGCCTGTCTCTGCCTCCCAAAGTGCTGGGATTACAGGCTTGAGCCACTGCTACCGGACTTTTTAAAGGCGCTCTCTAAACCACAAATACAGTATGAGTAATCTATACCTTAAGGACATGCTCCTGCTGCAGATAACTAGCCAAACCTATCCCTTTTATTTCGCCTATCCTTTGTTTCCGTGAAGGGAATACTTTTAGTTAATCTTACAGTCTATGAAACAATGCTATCAGTGGCTTGCTGTCAACAAATATATGTGTAAATCTCTGTTCCAGCTCTCAGCTCTAGCTGTGAGACCCTGATTTCCCACTTCACACCCTCTGTATTTCTGTGTGTGTGTTCCTTAATTCCTCTAGCAATCAGCTTTCTGGGTTAGGGTCTCCCCGACCGAGCTGGTCTCAGCACTGGGGGACAGAACAAGATCCTGTCTTTTAACAAATAAATTAGTAATACAGTCACACAAAGGTTGTTTTCTGACCATACAAAATTAAAGTAGGTGTTATCGGGCTGTGGCTCAAGCCTGTAATCCCAGCACTTTGGGAGGCCGGTGACGGGCTGATCACGAGGTCAGGAGATCGAGACCATCCTGGCTAACACGGTGAAACTCGCCTCTACTAAAAAAAAATACAAAAAAAAACTAGCCGGGCGAGGTGGCGGCACCTGTAGTCCCAGCTACTCCGGAGGCGGGAGGCAGGAGAATGGCTTTAAACTCAGGAGGCGGAGCTTGCAGTGAGCTGAGATCCGGCCACTGCACTCCAGCCTGGGCCACAGAGCGAGACTCCGTCTCAAAAAACAAAACAAAACAAAACAAAAATAATAAAGTAGAAGTCAGTAGTGGGACTATATCTAAAAAATCTCCAAATATTGGAAAATTAAATAGTACACTGCTAAATAACCCAAAGTCAAAGAAGAAATCACAAGGGAAATTAGAAAATAGTTTTATTCTGGTCTGGCACAGTAGCTCACACCTAGAATCCCAACACTTTGGGAGATCAAAGTGGGAGGACTGCATGAGCCCAGGAGTTCGAGATCAGCCTGGGCAACATAGCAAGACCCCATCTCTAGAAAAAAAAAATTTGAAAAGAATTAGCTGAATGTTGTGGTATGACCTATAGTCCCTGCTACTTGGGTAGCCGAGGTGGGAGGATTGCTTGAGCCTAGAAGGTTGAGGCTTTAATGAGCCATGATTGTGCCACTGCACTCCAGCCTGGCAGCAGAGCGAGATCTTGTCTCTGAAAAATTGGAAAAATAATGAGAAGAAGTAAATATCTGTATTTCATGTCTTATTTATTTATTTATATTTATTTTTTATTTTTGGGACAGAGTTTTGCTCTTGTCACCCAGGCTGGAGTGCAGTGGTGCAATTTTGGCTCACTGTAACCTCTGCATCCTGGGTTAAAGTGATTCCCCTGCCTCAGCCTCCCGAGTAGCTGGGATTACAGGTGCCCGCCACCACACCCAGCTAATTTTTGTATTTTTAGTAGAGACCTGGTTTCACCATGTTGGCCAGGCTAGTCTTGAATTCCTGACCTTAGGTGATCCGCCCACCTCGGCCTCCCAAAGTTCTGGGATTACAGGTGTGAACCACCACACCAGGCCTCATTTCATTCCATGTCTTTTTTAGAGACACGTTCCTTTTATGTTACCCAGGCTGATCTTGAACTTCTAGGCTCAAGCAATCCTCCTGCCTTAGCCTCTGGAGTAGCTGGGACTACAGGCGTGAGCCACTGCACGGAGCTAACATTTTTTTTTTTTTTTTTCTGAGATAGAATCTCACTCTGTTGCCCAGGCTGAAGTACAGTGGTGCAATCTCGGCTCACTGCAACCTCTGCCTCTGGGTTCAGGTGATTCTCCTGCCTCAGCCTCCCAAGTAGCTGGAATTACAGGCACTCACCATTATTCTTGGCTACTTTTTGTATTTTTGTAAAGATGGGGTTTCACCATGTTGGCCAGGCTGGTCTCAAACTCTTGGCCTCAGGTGATCCACCTACCTCGGCCTCCCAAAGTGCTGGATTTCAGGGGTGAGCCACCACACCCAGCCGTAGCTAACATTTTTAATGAAATGGAAATAAAACACCGCATATCAAAATTTGTGAGATCTGGCCGGGCACGGTGGCTCACACGTGTAATCCCAGCACATTTTTTTTTTTTTTTTTTTTTTTGAGATGGAGTCTCACTCTGTTGCCCAGGCTGGAGTGCAGTGGCGCAATCTTGGCTCACTGCAAGCTCCGCCTCCTGGGTTCAAGCGATTCTCCTGCCTCAGCCTCCCGAGTAGTTGGGACTACAGGTGCCTGCCACCGCGCCCAGCTAGTTTTTTTTTTGTTGTTTTTTTGTGTTTTTTTTGTATTTTTAGTAGAGACGGGGTTTCACCTTGTTAGCCAGAATGATCTCGACCTCCTGACCTCGCGTGATCCTCCTGCCTCGGCCTCCCAAAGTGCTGGGATTACAGGCGTGAGCCACCGTGCCCGGCCTGGTTTTTTTTGAGACTGAGTTTCGCTCTTGTTGCCCAGGTTGGAGTGCAATGGCACGATCTCAGTTCGCAGCAACCTCCACCTCCTGGGTTCAAGCGATTCTCCTGCTTCAGCCTCCCATGTAGCAAAGAATTACAGGCATGTGCCACCACACCTGGCTAATTTTTTTTTTTTTTTTGGTATTTTTATTAGAGACGGGGTTTCTCCATGTTGGTTAGGCTGGTCTCCAACACCCAACCTCAGGTGATCCACCCGCCTCAGCCTCCCAAAGTGTTAGGATTACAGGCGTGAGCCACCGCGCCCAGCCAATTCCAGCACTTTGGGAGTCCAGGGTGGGCGGATCACCTAAGGTCAGGAGTTCGAGACCAGCCTGGTCAACATGGTGAAACTGCGTCTCTACTAAACACACAAAAATTAGCTGGGCGTGGTGGCAGGTGCCTGTAATCCCAGCTACTCGGGAGGCTAAGGCAGGAGAATCGCTTGAACCTGGGAGGTGGAGGTTGCGGTAAGCCAAGATGGTGCCATCGTACTCCAGCCTGGGCAACAAGAGTGAAACTCGGTCTCATAAAAAACAACAACTAAAAAACGTCGTGAGATCTACAGCGATGCTTTGTGAGAACTTTATAAGAAAACCAAATCTCACTTCAAAAAGCCTACTCAACCCACGCAACGCCTCCATTATCTGTGAGGAGCGCCTCCATCTGCTCAGTCCCTCAGGCCTCCCGCTCTGCCGACGCACCAGGTTCCTCACCTCCAGGCCCTGTGTCTTGTCACCTTCACGTCTCGTCCCTGGTCCTTTCACCTGGCATGTGGCAGCCCAGGAGCCTCCTGGCTGATTATCCACTTCATTCTACTGGTCCACACCCTCCAATGGCTTCACATCCGACTTAGAAGGAAGCTGATCCCCCATCATGGCCTAAAAGGTTCCACAGTGCCCGGCCCCGTACCTTCCCTGGTCTCCCCCGGTCTGCTTCCCCTGCTCCATGCCACGCACTCCTACCCCAGGGCCTTGGCACTCACCACCTCCTCTCCTTGGGACGCTCTTTCCTCCTCCAACATCTGCATAGTGTCCCCTCTCATTCCATTCTGATATTTTCTCAAACAACTTTTAGGGGAGACGTTCCTTAAAGCCTCACCTGTATTGGTTAGTTGGCGGTCTAATGCTGCGTAACAATTTACCCCACAACCCAGTGCTTTACTTTCCCTCCCAGTTTCTTTTTTTTTTTTTTTTTTTTTTGAGACGGAGTCTCACTCTGCTGCCCAGGCTGGAGTGCAGTGGCCGGATCTCAGCTCACTGCAAGCTGCGCCTCCTGGGTTTATGCCATTCTCCTGCCTCAGCCTCCCGAGTAGCTGGGACGACAGGCGCCTGCCACGTCGCCCGGCTAGTTTTTTGTATTTTTTTAGTAGAGACAGGGTTTCACCGTGTTAGCCAGGATGGTCTCGATCTCCTGACCTCGTGATCCGCCCGTCTCGGCCTCCCAAAGTGCTGGGATTACAGGCTTGAGCCACCGCGCCCGGCCTCCCTCCCAGTTTCTAGGGGCCAGCCACTCTGGTGCAGCTCTGCCTCAGGGCCCCTCATGAGGTCATGGTGAAGACATCAGCCAGGGCTGCTGTCATCTGAAGGCTCCACCGGAGCTGGAGGCCCTGGAGCGTCCCACGTGGCTCACTCCCATGGCTGGCGCTGACCACTGGCATGGCATTCCCCTCCACAGTGGCTGCCTGAGTGTCCTCACTACATGGGGCCGGCCGCATCCCTCAGAGCAAGTGAACAAAAAGGAGAGCGGCAGGTGGACAGTAGGTATCCTTTTATCTTTTTCTTTTTTCTTTTCTTTTTTTTTAATTTTTTTTTTTTTTTTTGGAGACAGAGTCTCGCTCTGTTGCCCAGGCTGGACTGCAGTGGCCGGATCTCAGCTCACTGCAAGCTCCGCCTCCCGGGTTTATGCCATTCTCCTGCCTCAGCCTCCCAAGTAGCTGGGACTACAGGTACCTGCCACGGCGCCTGGCTAGTTTTTTGTATTTTTTAGTAGAGACGGGGTTTCACCATATTAGCCAGGATGGTCTTGATCTCCTGACCTCGTGATCCACCCGTCTCGGCCTCCCAAGTGCTGGGATTACAGGCTTGAGCCACTGCGCCCGGCCAATTTTTAATGTTTATTATTTAGATGGAGTCTTGCTTTGTTGCCCAGGTTGGAGTGCAGTGGCTCCATCTTGGCTCACCACAACCTCTGTCTCCCAGGTTCAAGCGATTCTCCTGCCTCAGCCTCCCAAGTAGCTGGGATCATAGGTGTGTGCAACCAGGTCCAGCTCATTTAAAAAAAATTATTATTTTTATTTTTCGCCAGACGCGGTGGTTCATGCCTGTAATCCCAGCACTCTGAGAGGCCGAGGTGGGCAGATCATGAGGTCAGGAGATCGAGACCATCCTGGCTAATACGATGAAACCCCATCTCTACTAAAAATACAAACAATTAGCCAGGCGTGGTGGTGGGTGCCTGTAGTCCCAGCTACTCGGGAGGCTGAGGCAGGAGAATGGCGTGAACCCAGGAGGTGGAGCTTGCAGTGAGCCGAGATCGCACCACTGCACTCCAGCCTGGGCGACAGAGCAAGACTCGGTCTCAAATATATATATATGTATATATATAATTTTTATTTTTAGTAGAGACAGGGTTTCACCATGTTGGCCAGGCTGGTCTCGAACTCCTGACCTCAGGTGATCCTCCCGTCTCGGCCTCCCAAAGTGCTGGGACGACAGGTGGTAGCCGCCACGCCCGGCTGGGAGATGTTCTTTCTAGACCTCACCTGGGAGTCACACACCATTACCTCTGCCACGTTCCATTCGTTACAGGAGAGGCTGTAAGTCCAGGCCATGCACACCTGGAGGGGAATCGAGCTTCTCCTGCCGAAGGAGGTGGTGTTAAAACCACCACCGGTACCATCACTCTCCGCCTTTTATTCTGCATTCTGTTTCTTGAGACCACGCACCGCTACGTGGAATGGTCTCAGGTGCTCGTGTGTTTGTGCTCCACGACGTCAGAAAGTCCAGCCTTTGCACTGCTGCGTCCCCACCCTTAGAACAGCATCTGGCACACAGGAGGTGCTCAGTAAATGTGCCTAGTGGAGTAAATGTCGGTGTGCAGTACCGCCCACAGTCGGATCTGTGGGGACACTGTGATGAGGAAGATGGCTACCAGGAAAGGTGGAATTTGAAAAGTCAGGACAGGGAGAGAGGAGGGACTTGTGGAGGCAGGAAGGTATGGGAGCTGGCCCAGCTCCAGGGCTGGTGGGAAAGCCTCGCTGGTGTTGCGGGCTGGCCTTCTGTGAGGGTCCCTGGGCTCCCCTAGGTCAGGGCAGAGATCCTGACCCCAGTCTAGCTCTTTAGTGGGGGTCAGGCCCAAGATGGCTAGCTCTGTTTCCCCTACGTGGCTTGGCAGCCCCTCTAGGAGCTGGCACAGGAAGCAGGCCTGTCCTCCACGCCCTTGGCCAGCCTCGGCTGGGGTGGGTGGGTGGAGACGCTTCTGCCCGCCCCTCCCGACCTGTCAGCCTCCTCCTCTCAAGCAGCCTTCCTCTGGACCGAAATGTGTCCTCAGGTGACTCTCGAGCCCCAGTTCTCAGGGTCTCCCCTGCAGGGGATGTAGAGCTGGGGTCCTGTCCCTGCTTATGATCTGCCCAAAATCCTAGGGAGAGCCCTGATTGGCAACCCCTGGGCCAATGGACTGAGGCCAGGGCGGGACTGCACCCAATTGACAGCCCTGACTAGAACTAGGCTGGCTTCGGGGTGGAGCAGCTCCCTCCCGCCGGGGCCGCAGCTGTCAGAGTAGGCAGGGAGGTCTCCGCAGAGGGGAGACTGTCCCACAGTGGCCCAGGGCGGAGCAGCACTTCCCTCCCCACCCAGTGCCTGACTGCTGGCCAGGGCCCATCCCAGGGCAGCGCCCCAGGTCTCTGGTCCTCCCCACAGCCTTTGTCCCTCCAGGTCTTAGAGGGGTCTGAGTCCAGGCTCATCTGTTGTGGCACCACTACCCCCTCCCTCACGGTTGTGGAAGAAGCCCACGGGGGAAAAATGCAGAGCAGAACCCAGGAAAGACTGCTGGCAGGAGGAGCTACAGCCTGGAGGCACGGCCTCCACCCCGTCTCCGTCATGGGCATCTGCCAAGGGGTCTTGAACAGAAGCTTGGGGACGCACACAGTCTGGTGGGGCAGTGGTGCGCTGGCAGACCGGCTCCCTGAGTAGAAAAGGAAAAGCCCTGGTGTGCGGGGTTTGATGATTTCCCTGGCAGCATAACTAATCCCATTGTGGCTAATTTCAAGGCCTGACTGTAACAGCTGCTGGCAGGTGTCTGAACATTTAACAATCGGCTCTCCAGGGTCAGCGGGAGTTGCTCCAGCACCCCACAGGGTGGGGGTGGGTGGGTGGAGCCAGGGTCTCTACTGCAGCCTCCAACCCCTTTCTTCCATGCCGATGAGGAGTCATCTGGGCTCAGGTCTACTACCCCCACGCAGCTGCCAGGCTCTGGCCTGCCTGAGGCGCAAGGTTTTTGTTTTATGTTTTTTGTTTTTTGAGATGGAGTTTTGCTCTGTTGCCCAGGCTGGAGTGCAGTGGTGCAATTTCAGCTCACTGCAACCTCTGCCTCCCACATTCAAGCGATTCTCCTGCCTCAGTCTCCCGAGTAGCTGGGATTACAGGTGCCTGCCACCATGCCTGGGTAATTTTTGTATTTTTAGCAGAGACAGGGTTTCACCACGTTGACCAGGCTGGTCTCGAACTCCTGACCTTAGGTGATCCGCCTGCCTTTGCCTCCCAAAGGGTTAGGATTACAGGCGTGAGCCACTGTGCCTGGCTGAGGCGGAAGTTTGGAGATGGGCCACAAACTCCTGGAGGTGGGGCCAGCTTGGTCCCCCTGAGCAACCCCCACGCACCTTCCTGAAAGCCGACAGAAGGGGTGAAGGGCCCAAGGCGGATGAGCCTTCCTCTGTGTGCCTCAACCCAAACAGGGAGAGGCGGGGGTCTGCAGCAGGGTACAGGCAGGTGATCCCCCAAGGAAAGAATTCCCTGTATTGAGAGAGAAGGGGCCAAGAAGAGGAGCTTGTCAAATACCGCAGCCCCTCCCCCTCCTCTCAGCTCCAGGGGGTCCCTGGTGCCAGTGTTTGGCTGATGGAGAGAACGGCAAGCGAGAGAGGGAGTGTGACCCCTGTGGGCACATGACTTCCCTCGCTGCACTGCTCCGGATAGCAGAGGTGTGGGGACGACCCTGCTTTGTCACCATTGGGGGCGTTTGCTGTTAGGTCTGCAGAATCCTCAGTTGCTATTGGAAATGGTGACATCACTGGCAGGGGCGGAGCTTCAGCCTTCCTTCAAGTTAGGGAGGGGGACGCACACTCCAGGGGTGGAGGGGGACAAAGACAGGGTGGTGTGGACCAGAGGGATGGGTAAGGCTCTGGAAAAGGGGGCGCTGGGAGCGTATTGCGAGGGACTGGAGATGGAGAGAGGAGCGGAAGCTGAGGGTGTGAAACGGCTGGCCCCGAACACACCTCGCGGGGCTCCAGTGATTCCTGGTGTCCGACCTCAGCCCCAGTCAGTGCGGGTCCAGTCTCCAGGCTCTCGCGGAAGGCCTGGCTGAACACATGTGGCAGCCACGGTCACCCTCCCTATTCCTCTTAGCCCGAGGAGGGGGGTCCCAAGTTATATGGCCACGTAGACGGAGCCTCTCCCTCATTTCTGAACCTTGTGGGGGGGCGGACCCAGAGGCATAGTTTAGGGCCTCCCCCACCCCTCTAGCGCTCCAGCCTGCAAGAGTCAGGACCCGAAATATTGCTGACTGTGGGTGACGACTCGTGCGCGCACACACACATGTGAGCAGACACGACACGTTCGGTCATATTAAAAGGCACGCAAGGGTGGTGCGGGCTGCACGCGGTGACACGGACCCCTCTAACGCTCCCAAACTGAGCTCCCTGCAGGTCCCCGACAGCAGAGGCCACTGTCCCAGGACCCCTCCAGGCACGCGCTCACACGCACACGCGCGCTTCCCGGCTCACGCGCGCTCCGACACACACGCTCACGCGAACGCAGGCGCACGCTCTGGCGCGGGAGGCGCCCCCTTCGCCTCCGTGTTGGGAAGCGGGGGCGGCGGGAGGGGCAGGAGACGTTGGCCCCGCTCGCGTTTCTGCAGCTGCTGCAGTCGCCGCAGCGTCCGGACGGGAACCAGCGCCGTCCGCGGAGCCGCCGCCGCCGCCGGGCCCTTTCCAAGCCGGGCGCTCGGAGCTGCGCCCGGCCCGCTTCAGCACCGTGGACAGCGCCGGTCGCGTGGGGCTGCGCCCGGAGCCCCTGAGCGCGCTGCCGCGCCCCTTCCCTCTGCCGACGTCCCGGGACCGCCGCTCCGGGGGAGACGTGGCATCCACAGCCCGCGGGGCCGGGCGAGCGCAGGACGGCCCGGAAGCCCCGCGGGGAATGCGCCGAGGGCCCCGCGTTCGCGCAGCGCAGAACCAGGCCCGCGGCCCGAGCCCATGAGCACCATGCGCCTGCTGACGCTCGCCCTGCTGTTCTCCTGCTCCGTCGCCCGTGCCGCGTGCGACCCCAAGATCGTCAACATTGGCGCGGTGCTGAGCACGCGGAAGCACGAGCAGATGTTCCGCGAGGCCGTGAACCAGGCCAACAAGCGGCATGGTTCCTGGAAGATCCAGCTGAACGCCACCTCCGTCACGCACAAGCCCAACGCCATCCAGATGGCTCTGTCAGTGTGCGAGGACCTCATCTCCAGCCAGGTGCCCTCCCCCACCTCCGTCCCCCACCTCCTCCTCCTCCATACTGCACCCCCACACCCCCAGTTTCATTCCATCCTTTCCGTGCTCCCTTCCTCCCTGGAAGACACCACCCCGGAGTCAGCTGGCTGCTTCCGGGAGGCCCTTGTCTCACTAGGAACCAAACACCAGGGTCTGCTGGCTCCCCTATCTTGGCCTCAGACTAGTCACCTGCCACCTTGGCTGGTCCTCAGAGGGTCCCTGGGGCTCCAGGCCCTGACTGGTGTGTGCAGACGTGGGGCTGGAGTGTGTCAGTGTGGGGGTGTGTATTCCGGGTATGGGGGCAGAAGTGCCCGTCCAGCTACATGCCCGCCCTGCAGAGCTTTAAACAGGACGGGGCCTGGGGCCATCTTTGTTTCTGCTTCCAGGTTCTCCTGCCCTTTTTTTCTACCCTTCCCCCGACCCATGGGTCTGCCTGGGAAGGGTAATGGCTCAGGTGCCAAAGCAGGGCGCTTTGTGGGAGTGGGAGTGGGGGTGCACACGCGAGAGGCGTCAGGGCATGGGAGCTGTCGGCAGCCAGCGCTGCGGGGGAGGACGCGGCTCCTGGGATTTTGCCTGTCGGAGCTGTCCGCCCCTGGGCCGAGCGCCTGCTGAATTCCAATGAGACTGCAAGGATCTGCAATGCAGCCCTTTATGTAAGAGGCAGGACAGACATCCAGCCTAGCACTGCTCACACGTGCCTACTTGGTGGACACACCACATCTGTAGACATGCATGCTCACACACACACCAAATGTTACATCAGCACACACTCATGCACCTCAGCATCACACTATTTCATATGCTCACTTGCATACATGCAGATCCATGGACACCTGCTCATGTGCCACACACGGCTTGGCATGCATTCCCAGAGGCACATGCAAACATGCACACTTACACACACGGTTCCAGTCATGCACACGCATGTACACAAACAGACATGCTGGGGCATGTGATGCGTATAACCATACCCTAGCACATGCGCGAACGCCTGCATGGTCACACACGGACCTACGGGTCTTTGCCAGGCACCTCTGGGTGCAGGTTGGAGGCAAGAGCTGGGGGAGGGAGAACCACTTCAAACAGCTGCAGCTGCACGCCAGAGTTCTTCTCAGAAATCCTCCTTCCCCACCTCACAATCCACCCCCATGCCCCAGTCCAGGACACCACGGGATGGGACTAGGGGGACACGTCTGTAGCCAGTGGCTGCGGTCACATGTTCCATCTGGGACTGGGAAGGGACACGGAAGGTGGACTTGGGAAATCCGGGAGGGGCCATTCCTGGGGAATTGCTTCAACTCACGCCCGTGTTGCTGTCTGTCTGTGGGCATGGTCCCTGGAGCAAAGGCAATGCCTGTAGCTACCACTCACAGAACACACCCCCTGGTCAGGTACTGTCCTGCCACGTGGGGCCATGCAGTACACCCCGCCCCCATTCGCCGAAGCTCTAAGAGGCACAGGCAGAGCTGGGGACAGACTCAAGTCCTTGTTGTGTGAAGGTGGTGTGGACCCCACCTTGGGAGGGGCTGGGGAGAGAGGGAAGGCGTCAGTTCCAGGGGGCTGAGCCACTGGCTTTAGATCTGCCCCATGGGGCCTTGGTCATGGGCAGGAAGGCTGGGCTGCACCCCCAATGCCTCCCTTCCCTTCCTTGACGATGAGGCCAGCACTCAAAGTAAGGGCTGGGTGTTGTTCAGACGGAGCCCACCTCAGGCCCCGCCCCTGGAGACACCAGCAGAAGGGACCTCGGCCTCTTTAGCGGCTCCTAGCTGCTTCCCCCTGAAGTCCAGTACTGGCCATCGGAGCTGCCTGCCCTGTCTCAGGATGTGAGCTGGCCCCACCCCTGGCCCATCAGGAAGGACGGGTGGGTTCTGAGCATCAAGGCCAACATGATGCAGGAACAGCTGTCCTCCCCAGTCCACCCTGGGTGCGTCCTGTGCTCAGGGTCCCCGGGACATCCCCAGGGCAGGCCTTCATCTGGCCCTTGAGGGGCGCAGCCCCTGCAGGCCCCAGTCAGCAATGTGAGAAGAGTGAGGGGAGGTCCGGGTGGGGTCTGCTCTCCCCTGTGTCCCCTTAGCCCCTGCTCTGCCTCTGCCCCTCTGCGATTGACTGATAAAGGATGATGATGGGGTCTCCCTCCCCCGCTCTGTGGGCATGTATGCATCTGGGCCTGGGCATGTAGCATGTACCCAAATTGTGCCCCCACCCCTCTTAGCCTTCTGGGTTCAGCCTCTGCTGCTTCCGGATCTCAGCCTCTAGCCCAGTGCCTGGCCCACCCCTGGCTCAAGCTGACCCTGTCTCCTGTGTCCACAGGTCTACGCCATCCTAGTTAGCCATCCACCTACCCCCAACGACCACTTCACTCCCACCCCTGTCTCCTACACAGCCGGCTTCTACCGCATCCCCGTGCTGGGGCTGACCACCCGCATGTCCATCTACTCCGACAAGGTAAGCCTGACTGCCAGACCAGGCCTGCCGGCCCTCAGCCCCAGTGCACAGCCCGGCCACTCCAGGAGCAGCGGGCCGACCTGCTCACATGGAACTCACACACCACACACTCACAGCCACACAGCTCCCCCATATTCATGCACGTCTGCACGCTCTCACGTGTCCAACTCACACATCTGCAAACACAGTCACATGCACACTCACATACTCTTACACACACAATACACCCTCTCACGCATAAGGAGGGCTCACATGGAGCCCAGCACGTGCCCCCAGCCCAGAGCAGGCCAAAGGGAGGGGGCACACCTCACACACTCACACATCACACACTCACACATTCATACAGCACCCACACACGACACTGCTGTGCTCACCCTCCCCACACATGCACACTGGCACACCCAGGGATTCACACAAAGTCACACACAATCACTGGCACAGGCACCAGTGACACACCCTCAGGAGGAGAGGGCCCATGGGCTGGGAGAAGGGATGGCTGGGAGGCTTTCCAGACAGGTGGACTTTGAAGGGAAGTTTGGAGAGCTGGGGGTTGCTCCAGGAGGAAAGGGGTGTGCACACAGCCAGGGTGGTGGGGCCAGCCTTTCCCACTGCAGGCATGGGTGGAGAGCAATGTCTGCGGTTGCATGGCGTAAATGAGGATGCAGCTCAGGGCGGGGCGCTGGCCTGGGGGCTTCCAGCCTCTAGGGCTGAGGGGACCTTTGCTCAGCATCCTGCAGACCCTCCTGGCCCACAGGCTAGGAGGAGGGCCTCTGTCCGATCCTGGAACAGCCGCTGAAGAGGGGGGAGGTCATCCAGTCAGTTTTGCAGGAAACTCCAAGCCAGAGAGCCACGGGGGCTTGCTCTAGGTCACACAGCCCTCCGTCTACCCAGGATGCAAACTGGGCACTGAGAGGCTGACCAACCTGGGGCCACTGACTGACAGACCTGCAGGGCCACTTGGCAGTGGACACCTAGTTTGGTGCCAGTGCTGAGGAGCCAGAGGGCTGGGCTGTGCAGTCAAGCTTCCGGGTCCCCCATCTTCTCCAAATTCCTTCAGCCCAGAGTCCACAGTCCTCAGTAACATTGCCTTAAAGCACAGGGGTCGCCCCAGCTAGGCCCAGGCTCTTCTGGGAGGATGGAAGGCCCCGGAGGCAGGAGCTGAGAGAGACTGGAACAGCCACCTTCCTGAGGCTCTGAAGGCCCTGGCATGCCCCTCAGCACCCAAACTGCTCCTCCCAGGTGACTTCACCCCTGGCCAGGAGAAGGAGGGGGTCTCATTCCTGTGCCCTCAGGCACGACCTCCTTCGCCTTCCTGGGCACCAGTTTCCTCACATTCGAAGGAGAGAACATGGCCTTACCCAGGAAAGCAGCCAGTGGCTCAAATGAAAGCCCAGGGAAAGGGATGCCCCAGGGCAGGGCCAGCCCAGCACGTGCCCCCAGCCCAGAGCAGGCCAAAGGGAGGGGGCACGCCTCACAGCTACACCCTGGCCTTACTATGGTCTCTACACTACAACCAACCTGTGCCCAAAACATGAACTGGCAAGGCCAGGTCAGAGCTAGTCCAAGATCTCAAGCACAACCTGCCTTGCAGCCACGTCCCCAGGTGGACAGAGAGAGGCAGGGGACATTTTTGCACCCCAAGGCACTGTCCCAGGCCACAAAGAGGGAACAGGGGAAAATAACCTGGAGGCCTCAGAGAACCACAAGATCAGTGTGAGTCCACAGGGACACTGAAGGAACCAGGGCTCACCTGGACAGACACAGAGAACCGAGGCAGAGTGGCGCAGAGCCTGCTCCACTCCCCTCCGTGCCACGGCACTCCCTGGCAGCTTGCGGCCAGGGAAAGCAAGCCAGGGCAAGCGAGCACCACGCTTTCGCCTGGGGAGATGAAGCCTTTAGCCCCAAGAGCGAATTCTCCTTCATACATAGAGTTTAAATTTGGGAGGACTCTGGGCAGCCCCAGGGGATCTTCAAGGCACTATGTGTCATCAAGAACTTCCTGAGTTCAACTTGTCCAAAGGTGGTGGGCTGCAGGGGAGGGGGTGAGCTCATCCCAGGAACGATTCCACAGAAACCCACGTCCCTTAGGGTGCTATGGGGCCAACACCAAACCTCCTCCATTTCCGAGATTATATGTGGGAGGAGAGGCTGGGGTGGGAGAAAGAGGGGTTCCCAGGGTCTAGAAAGTGTCCCCAGGGTCATGGGGACAGGGGTGGATAAAAGGAGGGGGTCCCAGGGTCTAGAAAGTGTCCCCAGGTTGGCCGGGCACAGTGGCTCAATCCCAGCACTTTGGGAGGCCGAGGCAGGCGGATCACGAGGTCAGGAAATCGAGACCATCCTGGCTAACACGGTGAAACCCCGTCTCAACTAAAAATACAAAAAATTAGCCGGGCATGGTGGCGTGCGCCTGTAGTCCCAGCTACTCGGGAGGCTGAGGCAGGAGAATGGCGTGAACCCGGGAGGCGGAGCTTGCAGTGAGCCGAGTTCCCGCCACTGCACTCCAACCTGGGCGACAGTGTGAGACTCCATCTCAAAAAAAAAAAAAAAAAAAGGAAGTGTCCCCAGGGTGTTAGGGACAGGAGTGGGAGACAGAAGGGGTCCCAGGGTCTAGAAAATGTCCCCAAGGGAGTGGGGATGGGGTAGGAGGAATGGGGTCCCAGGGTCCAGAAAGTGTCCCCAGGGAGGTGGGGACAGGGGTGAGAGAAAGGGGGTCCCAGGGTCTAGAAAGTGTCCTAGGGACAGGGGAGACAGGAGGGCCCCAGGGAGAAAGTGCCCTGCAGGGGGACAGGGTGAGGAGGAATGGGGTCTAGGGTCTGAAAAATCAGGACAAAGGTGGATGGGGGCCCAGGAAACTGAACCTAGGGACAGTGGAAGGGGGGGAATGAAGAGGGAATGGAGCCCCTAGGTGGACAGGTCTGAAAGTGGAGGAATGAAAGGAAGGGGACAGGTGGAGGGGTCAGGTTCAGAGTGGAAGTGGGGTGGATAACCAGTGGATGGACAGGGTGGAATGGAAGGAACAA
>NC_044988.1:106258293-106402446 GCF_008728515.1 Papio anubis | reverse complement strand
CCCAGCCTCCGGCAGGTGTTCCAGCGGCGGGAGGCGGGTGGGAGGGCGGGTCTCCACGGGTCCCCCTCAGCCCGCCCTGCTCCCGTCTCCCACAGAGCATCCACCTGAGCTTCCTGCGCACCGTGCCGCCCTACTCCCACCAGTCGAGCGTGTGGTTCGAGATGATGCGTGTCTACAGCTGGAACCACATCATCCTGCTGGTCAGCGACGACCACGAGGGCCGGGCGGCTCAGAAGCGCCTGGAGACGCTGCTGGAGGAGCGTGAGTCCAAGGTGAGGGTCGGCGCCGCAGGCGGGCGCCTGGCGGAGCCGAGGTGCAGGACGGGCCGCCGTGTGTCTGTGGCTCCGTGTGTGACACCCTCTTCTTTCCATCGTGCATGGTCAGCACCACCACGTCTGGCGAGCGCCCGCCCCAGCCTGTCCTCGGCTCATTTCACTCGCTTTTGCCATTAGTCGAAATCTCCTTCGTGTCAGTCCCTGCGGGGCGAGGGCCAGACCACCTGGAGCTCCGCAAACACCCCTGCCCCGCGCCACCCCGCGCTGCCCCGCGCCCTCGTCCCTTCCTCCTGCCCGCGCCCCTCGCTCCCTGGAGGCCCCAGCCGGGCTCGGGACTTGTCACCCTTCCCGCCCACCCGGTCCTGAGTTCCCAGCAGCCTCCCTCTGGGCAAAGTCTCCCCTGTACATGGCCCGCACATACCGCCCCTGCAGTCCTGTCCCTTCCCGGCTGGGCCCATTCCCTGTCCTCCCCCGCGTGGCCTCCCCTGAAGCTCTGCACCTCACAGCTCAGCAAAGCCCCATCCACAGACACCTGCCCCCCAGCCCCGACCGCCCCGTGGGCTCCACTCCCCTCCTTGCCCCCACCACAGGGCTCCCTCGGCACTCCTCACCAAGACCAATTAGCCACCTGGTTCTAGGACACACTGACCCCAACACAGCCAGGCGTCCACTCTGTGGGGCTGCAGAGAGATCAGAGCTGGGATTTGAGGGGGTCCAAGAGACCCCTGCCCCCTTCCTTACCACTCCCATTTGCAGAGCTGGTGCTTGGCTGCAGGACCCCTAGAGCCCTGGGTGCTCAGCACCTGGGCCGGCTCCTGGTCAAGCAGTGGGAGGAGGCCCAGGCTGAAGAGGGCCAGACCTACGGGTGGCTGGGAGCATGTTTCGTGTCAGAGCTGGCTTCATTGAACTTAGGGCCAACCTGGCACCCCCAAAGCACCACAGGACCCGGGAGGGACCAGAGGGCACGGGTCGGGGGTAAAGCCAAGGGCAGACCAGAAGGTCCTGGAAGTCCTGTCGTGGGGGTTCTGCTGAGTCTTGGGTGGGAGGGGCATGAGCACCGAGGGCCTCACCCAAGACAGTGCCCCTCACCCCAGTGCCCGACAGGCCCCTCACCTTCTGGCGTGCCCACCCACGGCCATGGACTCCCATAACACCCTCACCCCTGCACACCCAACCGCTTTCATTCACAGGTGCACGCACACATTTCCATCACACTCCACACCTCCAGCCACAGGCTCAGGCCACGCTTGCCTCCATGCAGCTCCAGCGCCACACACACACCTGGACACATGCACAGGTGCACTCCTCACACACACATCTGTACACACGCACAGGTGCGCTCCTCACACACCTGGACACACGCTCAGGTGCACTCCTCACACACACACCTGGACATACGCACAGGTGCACTCTTCACACACACACCTGGACACGTGTTCAGGTGCGCTCCTCACACACACACCTGGACACACGCACAGGTGCACTCCTCACACACACACCTGGACACGCGCACAGGTGCACTCCTCACACACCTGGACACACGCACAGGTGCGCTCTTCACACACACACCTGGACACGCGCACAGGTGCGCTCCTCACGTGCATGCTCACCCTCACTTGCACCAGCCAGCACACACACAGACATGCACGCACGCACACGCACACACACACATGCACACGCACATGCACACGCACACACACAAAGGCGTGCTCAGACCATCTGGCCCTTCCGCAACCTTCACAGGCTTTTGCAGACTAACCCTCCCATTCAGATACCCACAGGCGCATGCCACCCCTGCAGATGCACATATGCACACACACCCTCTTGGGCACATATGCGAGCCGATGGGCATGGGCACCCCAGTTAGTGAGGACACCTCGGTCTCTTGAGAGGCAGAGGGAGGCCAAGGAGAGGGAGGGGGAGGGACATGGGGACAGGCCCCGGGGGGCTGCTCACCTCCCACTCAGGACTGACACGGGTTGGAGTGGGCACTGCTGGGGCCACACAGCAGGTGCATGCAGGGTGGGGGTGGCAGGTGGGGCTCCCTCTGAATGGTGGACGCGGACAGGGCCTCCCTTTCTCCTGATAACGACCGTTTCCAAGAGCACAGCTTCGTGGCAGGGAGCCTCCATGGCCCCACCCCCACGACCCTCCCCCCCCCCCCCCAGCTCCGCCCCCGGCCCCCAGCCCCGCCCGGGGCCTCGGTGTTTGCGAGCTCCAGGTAGGAGCCCGTCTGCAGACGTGCCGAGGAGGTGGTGTGATTGCTTTAGCGCCGTCATTTTCAACCGTTTATAATCTTCTTCTGTGTCTGCATATTTTCTCTGTGCACATTATTCATCAGAGTAAAAAAAGGAACTATGAAAACCTCGACCAACTGTCCTATGACAACAAGCGCGGACCCAAGGTATATATGCATGGACGTGCACGCCACCCACGGCTAGGGAGCCCTGGCCTCGGCGCCTCGGCCACTAGGGCCACTGTCTGGCCCAGCCGCCGAGCCGCAGGCCCAAGCAATGAGGAGAGGCAGCCGGCAGCAGGCAGGAGAGGGCAGGCAGGAGAGGGCAGGCGTGGCGGCGTGGGTGCCTGAGGCCCACCCGCCGTGACCCTAGCCTGCACCCTCGAGGCAGGCGCGGCTGCAGGAGGAGCTGCTCTCCTGGAAGTGCATGCGAATCTCCGGGACCCCCAGGGTTTCCTTGTGGAACCCGGGAGGGAGCCCGCCCGCCTGGCCACCCGCTCGCCGGGGCTGGGCTGCTCCTGCGGGGGCCTGCGGAATCAGACCTCAGAGGACCTCCCATGGTTTTGGAAAAGTCAGCCCCATCTCTTTTCCTGGTTGCATTCCAAAACTCTTTTCTGTTTCCCGTCCGCTGCACGCCTCCTGAGTCTGGGTCCACTTCAGCTTGCATGCTCAGTGCAAAGATGAGGACAGGAGTGAGGTGGAGAGAGAGACCCAGAGAGAGAGCAGAGAGAGCACAGAGCGAGCACAGGTGAGCGCGCAGGCTGAAGACAGGACAGGACCGGAGAGGCGAGGCCAGGCCAGGCGAGGACTGAGGAAGGCAGGCAGAGGCGCAGGTGGCAGGCGCAGACCATGGCAGCCCTAGCTAAGCTGCCTCGGGGTTCCCAGCGGCTCCAGCCCGACTCTCACCCCTGAGGTGCTATGTCCCCTGCCCCAGCCGCCTGCTAACATTCTTGTTCACACCGCAGGCAGAGAAGGTGCTGCAGTTTGACCCAGGGACCAAGAACGTGACAGCCCTGCTGATGGAGGCAAAAGAGCTGGAGGCCCGAGTCATCATCCTTTCTGCCAGGTGAGGCTGGGCAGGGCCCTACACACTGCACACAGGGTGGTACCTGGCCAAGCACCCGCCATCTGAGCCAGAGCTGGGACATTCTTGGGCACAGTGACCTTCAGCTTCCAAAGCACCTTCACCAAGGACAGCCACACCCTACCCGCTCCCACGCCCACACTCCTATCGGCACGGCTGATGTGACACCCTCCATCTGTGCCTCCCTCCCTGGGCCCTTCCCCATTCCACAGTCACATACTGCCTCTGCCCTGAGCTGGGCTGTGGGAGAGGGAGATGGAGGAGACCCTGCCCTTGGGAATCTCCGCAACTCAAGGGGGCAAACCTGTGCAAACAAGGCCCAGGGCTGGGGCCAGGGACGAGGCCCAGGGAAGTGATGTGCAGATGTGCCAGGCGAAAAGGCCCACGGCAGGGAGAGGGCCAGACTTCCCAACGGAAGGGTTGCAACAACTGGAGCAGCAGCTTAAGGGGAAATCAGTTAGGTACCCGGGAAATCAGGCTGCTCTGGACAGGGTCCGGTGCCACAGAGCAACCTCGGGAGAAGCCCACTGTAAAAAGCTCCCTATTTGCAAATGGCTAGGTTCTTCTGGGAGGGGAAAGGCTGGGTGACTGGGAATAGGAAAAGCAAGAGTAGGGAAGGGCAGGGTGAGTAGCCTTGCCTCATGGGACAGCCAAAACCCCACTGTCCCTGACCTAAAAGCTCTGCTAGGCTCCAACAGAGCGGAGCAAAACAGCATCGAAACGCCCAGAGGAACACAGCCCAGCCCTCCAGCCCTGCATATGGGAAAGAGCCAGCGACACTCTCAGTCCCAGGGCAGGCCACCATTTCCATGGGTCCGTCAAACGAACCTCTGGCACGGAGACAGGTGCAGCCCCCTCACCAGGGCAGAGCGCAGGGTGGGGCCAGCCAGGGCTCCTCGGGCTAGAAGGCAGGAATCTCCCCAGCCCAAGGCAGGGTTATTGCTTAGAGCTGCCCACGGGGCCTCACCTGCTTCTCCTGCAGCTGCTATAAAAAGGCACTAATCATACCCCATTACGCCCCCCGCACTCAGCTTTAGGCTCATAGGTCTCTTGTCCACTCTACTCATCCAACTGTGGGCCCCAGGGAGGGTTGGCCTGGCTCCAGGAAAAAAGATTTTTAAAGATTTGACCAGGCAAGGTACGCGTACGCACTGGTCCCAAGGAAGGAATGCCCCGCCCAGAAAAAAGCCCCGCCCAGGGAAAGACCCGCCCAGATAAAAGTCCCGTCCAGAGAAAGCTCTGCCCAGAAAAAAGAACTGCCCAGGGAAAGCCCCGCCCAGAAAAAGGACCAGCCCAGGGAAAGCCCCACCCAGAAAAAAACCCCGCCCAGGGAAAGCCCCACCCAGAAAAGAAGCCCCGCCCAGGGAAAAACTCCGCCCCAAAGAAAGCCCCGCCCAGAAAAAAGCCCCACCCCAAAGAAAGCCCCGCCCAGAAAAAAGACCAACCCAGGAAAAGCCCAGCCCAGAAGAAAGCCCCGCCAAGGGGAAGCCCCGCCCAGGGAAAGCCCCACCCAGGGAAGGCCCTACCCAGGAAAGCCCCACCCAGGGAAGGCCCCGCCCAGGGAAAGCTCCTCCCAGAAACGTCCCACCCGGGGAAAGCCGCTACGAGGAAAAAGCCCCGCCCAGAAAAAGCACCACCCAGGGAAAGCCCCGCCCAGAAAAAACCCCCTCTGAGAAAAAGTCCAGCCCAGCAAAAGCCCAGCCAGACTCTCATAAGTTAATTTTCTTTTTTCGTTGTTTTGAGACGGAGGCTTGCTCTGTCCCCCAGGCTGCAATGCAGTAGCACAATCTCAGCTCACTGCAATCTCTGCCTCCCGGATTCAAGCGATTCTCCTGCCTCAGCCTCTCAAGTAGCTGAGACTACAGACACACGCCACCACACCGGGCTAATTTTCATATTTTTAGTAGAGACGGGGTTTCACCATATTGGCCAAGCTGGTCTCGAACTTGTGGCCTCTTTTTTTTTTTTTTGAAACGGAGCCTCATTCTGTCACCCAGGTTGGAGTGCAGTGGCTCGATCTCGGCTCATTGCAAGCTCCACCTCCCGGGTTCACGCCATTCTCCTGCCTCAGCCTCCCAAGTAACTGGGACTACAGGCACCTGACCCCACGCCTGGCTACTTTTTTGTATTTAGAGTAGAGACGGGGTTTCAACGTGTCAGCCAGGATGGTCTCGATCTCCTGACCTTGTGATCCGCCCACCTCAGCCTCCCAAAGTGCTGGGATTACAGGCGTGAGCCACCGACCCCGGTCACTTGTGGCCTCTTCTGTTATTTTCTGGATTGTTTACACTTCCCTCACTCATCACAGAGCTGGAGAGAGATTCTGTGGCTGTGATGGGATAAAAGGATGGATAGGCAGGTGAACAAATGAATAGACAGCTGGCTGGGAAGTGGAAGATTTCTTCATCCCAGATGGGGCAACTCAAGGAGTCGATTACCCTAAAACACACCTGTTCCACTGTTGGGCACTTTTGCAATAGACAAGTTCACATCAAGCTAGACCTGCCTGATCCCTAAATTCTAACTGGAGTGACCAACAGGACATGGGAGAAAAAAATCACATACAAAGCCAATCCACAGAACCCTGCCATGCCCAGGTCCCCAGAGAGAAGGGAGGGGGCATTTTCTCCACTGTTTTCTGTCGGCCAATGAGCCCCTGAGCCATGCACTACAGTCCCACAGGTTGACCCCATGTTGCCAGCCTCAGGGTTAAGGTCATGTTTCCAGACATGGCCCTGAGAAAAAGGCCAGCCCAGGGAAAGGGACATGGTCAGGGCAGACATGTGCATGCACACAGGAACCATGTGCATACCACACATCCATGCACATGAGCACACTCCACACACCACCTATGTATGCACATATCATACACACATGCACAAATGCATGTACACACACGATAGTCATACCACACATACATCTCTACCCACACATGCAGAATCATGGACAGGTCATACACAACACATACACATGTACCCACATGCCATATACACACCACATGTACCATGCATACACCATACACACATGTGCACAAATGCATGTACACACCATCACACCACTCATACATCTCTACCCACACATGCAGAATCATGGACAGGTCACACACAACACATATGCATGTGCACACATGCCATATACACACTACATGTACACACATGCACCATGCATACACCATACACACACGTGCACAAATGTATGTACACACACCATAGTCACACCACACATACATCTCTACCCACACATGCACTATCATGTACAGGTCATACACAACACATACACATGTGAACATATGCCATATACACATCACATGCACCGTGCATACACCATACACACATGAGTGCAAATGCATGTACATACACCGTCACACCACTCATACATCTCTACCCACACATGCAGAATCATGTACAGGTCATACACAACACATGCATGTGCACACATGACACATACACACCACATGTGTACACACATGCACCATGCATACACCACACACACGTGCATATACACATACAGGTAGAGGCACACATACCACCATATACACCACATACAAAGACACACACTGATATATGCACACCTACATACATGTACCCACAGCACACATGCACATACATCACAACACACATGTGCAGCACACACACCATGTGCACACCCATACACCCATGCTACATACATGCCATACCCCATGCATATGCATACACTGACCACAGCACACATCAACCACACACCCACCAACATACCTCTTTCTTTTTTTTTTTGGGACAGAGTCTTGCTCTGTTGCCCACGCTGGAGTGCAGTGGCGTGATCTCAGCTCACTGCAGCCTCTGCTCCCTAGGGTTCAAGTGATTCTCCTGCTTCAACCTCCTGAGTACAGGGATTACAGGCATGCGCCACTGTGCCTGGCTAATTTTTGTATTTTTATTAGAGATGGGGTTTCACCATGTTGGCCAGGCTGGTCTTGAACTCCTGACCTCAGGTGATCCGCCTGCCTCGGCCTCCCAAAGAGCTGGCATTACAGGCATGAGCCACCACCCGTGGCCTTTTTTTTTTTTTTTTTTTTTTTTTTGTGAGGCAGAGTCTTGCTCTGTCACCCAGGCTGGAGTGCAGTGGCACAATCTTGGCTCACTGCAACCTCGGCCTCCTAGGTTCAAGTGATTCTCGTGCCTCAGCCTCCTGAGCAGCTAGAATTACAGGTGCAGGCTACCATGCCCAGCTAAGTTTTGTATTTTTAGTAGAGACAGGGTTTCACCGTGTTGGTCAGGCTGGTCTCGAACTCCTGGCCTCAAGTGATCCACCCACCTCAGCCTCCCAAAAGACTGGGATGACAGGCGTTAGCCACTGCCCCCAGCTCCAACATACTTTTTTTTTTTTTTAGATGACGTGCAGTGGCGCGATCTTGGCTCACTGCAACCTCTACCTCCCAGGTTCAACCAATTCTCCTGCCGCAGCCTCCTGAGTAGCTGGGAATACAGGCATGCACCACCACCCCGGCTGATTTTTTTGTATTTTTTGTAGAGACAGGGGTTTCTCCACGTTGGTCAGGCTGGTCTCGAACTTCTGACCTCAGGCGATCCACCCACCAAAGTGCTGGGATTACAGGCATGAGTTACTGTGCCCAGCCTCCAACATACTTCTTGAATCTGTGCAATGGCTCTGGACTGTGAGGGCTGGAAAGGACTCTCCTCTCATGTGCTGAGCTCCTTGGAATGGAGGCCAAAGTCCCACAGCAGAGGCCAACTGGCCCACCCAGCATGCCCATCTCCCAGGACTGCAGAGAGGCAAGCCCTGGGTAGCAGCAGGCACAGGCCTTCTTGACCCCAGATCTTCAACCTGTCACATTTTGGCTCCTCCTTAGTGAAGGTTGTTGAGGGTGTTTTGCAGAGAGACATGATGCCAATCTTAATTTTTGACCAATTTTCCATAGCATGCAGATAATTTGTTTCCAAAACTTTTCATTTTCCTGAAGTTGTCTTGATTGGTATCAACTATTTCCATAAAATGATCGGATGAGTTTTGATGGACAGATCAGGCTTTTGTTTACAACTGTTTTGCTCCTAATAATTCCACCACATCACATGTCATAGACCCGAATTGTGTCAAGAAGACGGGCTTGTTCGTCAGGCCCTGGTGGGCACTTTGATAGCGGGCATGCTGCTCCATGACATGCATGGTGTTGGGTCTTGCTGGACAAGCTGCGTTGTGTTCAGTGTGCAGAGCCTCTGCTAGATGCTTTCATTTGGGGCACTGGGCCAGTGCTACTGGGAGCACCTTTGTTTTGTGTTGCTGACATCCAATAGCATCATCATCTACAGCAAACACTGAAGGTCTGCATTTCTTCGTGAGCTTATTCTTGAGAAAATTGGGGGCAGACCCCTCCTCAGGGAAGGGAGGGCCACCTTGGTTTCCAGAGTCAAGCATTGTGAAAATTACCCAACACTCAGGCAATCCACCCAACCCCGCTGCCCATGCCTGGAGAAGCAAAGTATCAGGGGTAGTCCAGGACCCCTGGAGCCAGGACAGGCCCTGCAGAGAAAGGTCTGACAGATGGTGGTGAGGGAAGACCCCCAAAGGCTTCTAGAGTCCCACCAGGCCTCCAGGTCCTTGTCATAACCAGAGAGGCCCTAGCCCCAGAGGAACAGGTCCCCTGCTCCACTGTCAACAGGGGCCCGCCTGCAAGGACACCGGCAGAGCTCAAGACCGCACATGCCTGCAAGGTGAGGCCTGCCTGGGCTCTGTCCTCCTGCAGGCCCCAGGCCTGGGTGACTGGGCGAAGGCAGCTGCTTGTGCAGAGCCCGGGGGAAGCTGCCTCTCATCTCTGGTCATCCTCAGGACGCTGGATCCCACCAGCATCTCACCAACCTGGAGAGTCCCCCAACCCCTCATTTCACGTTTGAACATAGAGAACCAGAGGGGTGTGGCTTGTCTAGGAGGTCTCAGGAGCTTGGGTCCTGACTCTGCCATTTACCAACTCTTGTGTGTCCCGTGTGCCTCCGCTTCCCTTCGGGACACAGAGATATTGTGAAAGTTATATAAGATAATCCACATAAAACACTTCAAGCAGTGCCTGGTGTCACATTGTGGTGATCAATGGTGAGTCCGTGCATACAGGCCCATCCACTGGGGCCTTCTAAGGTGGAGGAGGGGAGAGGGTACTACTGGGGGCACAGGTGCAGGCCACAAGTTGGAAGTCAGTCCTATAAACCAGGTATCTGGCGTGGTGAAACAGAGAGCACATTAGCACAGGAGCGAGGCGGATCCGAGGTCAGGAGATGAGACCATCCTGGCCGAGCAGTGAAACCCGTCTCTACTAAAAAGAAATACAAAAAACTGGCATGGTGGTGTGAGCCTGTAGTCCCAGCACTGAGCTTGGCGGGGAGAATGGCGTGTGAAACCTGGGAGGGCTTACAGGTGAGCTGAATCCGGCCTGCACCAGCCAGGCGGCGAACTCCGTCTCAGCAAGGTGTGCCCCATCCTGTCCCGCAGAAATGGGACCAACATCTAACTCATCCCTGCTCCTCCCAGGAGTGGGGGCCCTTGAGTCCTGGGAGGCTCCTGGGTTTTGAGCAGCAGTGCCTCTGCGAGGTTTGCAGGCTTACTGATCTGCAGGGGGCTGCAGAGGCTGGGCAGGTCCCTGCTCCAGAGAAGGAGGACCTGGGCCTGTGGAGCGCCGCGGTGGGAGTGCTGGAGTCCTGGCCCGTCACCCCCGTCTGCCCCACAGCGAGGACGATGCTGCCACTGTGTACCGTGCAGCTGCTATGCTGAACATGACGGGCTCCGGGTACGTGTGGCTGGTCGGGGAGCGCGAGATCTCGGGGAACGCCCTGCGCTACGCCCCGGACGGTGAGTGCTGGGCCTTGGCGGGGTCCCTGAACTGGGAGGCCCCCACGGGCTCTGAGTCGCATGCTCTCCCCAGGCATCCTCGGGCTGCAGCTCATCAACGGCAAGAACGAGTCAGCCCACATCAGCGACGCCGTGGGCGTGGTGGCCCAGGCCGTGCACGAGCTCCTCGAGAAGGAGAACATCACCGACCCGCCGCGGGGCTGCGTGGGCAACACCAACATCTGGAAGACCGGGCCGCTCTTCAAGAGGTGGGCGGGGCCTCTCCCGAGCTGGGCGGGGCTGCTCTGGGGGCGGTGGGCGGGGTCACTCTCCAGAGCTGGGCGGGGCCATTCTCAGGAATGGGAGAGGTCCCTTGGGGGAGGTGGGCGGGGCCGCTTTTGGGGAGGTGGGCGGGGCCACTTTCCGGAGCTGGGTATGGCCGCTCTCAGGACTGGGCGGGGCCGCTCTTAGGGAACTGGGGGAGCGCTCCTCAAGAGATGGGTGCGGGCACTCTAGGGGGTGGGGTGGGCAGGGTCGCTTTCAGGAGGTGGACGGCGCCGCTCTCAGGGGTACTGCAGTGGAGCCTGCTGCCAACATCCTCTGGACACTGTTACTTCTCTCCTCTCCCCCCACCCCTCCAGCACCACCACATCTAATGGCACAATCATCTGCCCTCTTCTCAACACTGACACCAGTGCCGGGACTGTCACTGGAGTGGGGACTGGCTCCACTGCTCCCGGCCCTACTTTCCACACTGCAGTTCACCCTGAAACAGCACCCCTCTCCCTGTGGGGCTGGCAGCCTTTGGGAGGAGGCTCTTGATGCAGATGGGGACTGAAAGCTTCCAGGGACCCAGGAGGCCAGACAAGGAGCCCAAGAACAGCACACAAACCTTAGAGAGCCAGGGCTGGCCTAGGTCCAGAGACCCAAATGAACATCTGCAGTGTGGCAGCAGTTAGCTCACAGCACGCCTGGACACCATGCCATGCCAGCTCACCCCCAGATCCCCAACCATTGAGTAGCATGTGCAGAGCCACCATTCACAATGCCCACATAAGTGCCGATGTAGGCAGCACGTGTGCACACACATGCACACACATACACAGAACCATGTGTGCACACACTCAGGTACATGACACACACGTGACACAGGCACATGCATGGGGTGCACCCCACATAGGGATCACGTGTGCACACAGGTTCACTGATGTGACCCGATGGGTACAATGCACACGCGCACACACAGCCAGACAGGACAGTCTGGTGGTTAGAGCCAACTCAACCTCTCCCCCACTTGCTGGCAAGAGGGCAGGCATCCTTCTGGGCTTCTGCCTCCCTCTCTGTAAGACAGGATGGCTGTGAGGACAACGTCCTAACCCATGGAAAGCCCTTGAAGCAGGGTCTGGCACCCAGAAACCACTCAGCTGTCATGAGTTGCACTGTCCATCTGGTGCAGGCAGACACCACGGTGTCCAGGGGCTGGCATGTGCTGATCTTTCTGTTCTTGGGACTGGGACAAGGGAAAAGCCCGAGCTGCTCAGCAGGCAGGAGAAGGAGCAAGGGAGAAGGAGCAGGAAGAAGGAGCAGGGGGAAGGAGCAGGGGAAGGAGCAGGGAAGAAGGAGCAGGAGAAGGGAAGGAGCAGGGAGAAGGAGCAAAGGAGTAGGGGAAGGAGTAGGAGAAGGAGCAGGGAGGGGGAAGGAGCAGGGGGAAGGGAAGGAGCAGGAGAAGGAAGGGAGTAGGGGAAGGAAGGGAGCAGGGAAGGAATGATGAACATTATGTGGAATGACATGTGAATGACATGTGGAAATGATATGAGGATGAATGATTATGTAATGATTATGTAATGATATGATAATGGATATGTGAATGATTATAAAATGATTATGTGGAAATGATTATGTGTTTATTCAGAACATTTTATGATGAATGATTATGTGAAAATGACATGTGGAAATGACATAGAAATATTATGATAAATGATATGTGGAATATTATGTGAATGATATGATAATGACATAGAAGAGGGGAATGTATGTGAAATGATATGATAATGTATTATGATAATAGGAATGACAGGGAATGACAGGGGAATGAGTTATGATAATGACAGGATAATGACAGGGGAATGATGGGGAATGACAGGGAAGGATATGATAATGATATGGAAATGACAGGGAATGGACAGGAAGGACAGGGAAGACAGGAAAGGACAGGGGAAGGAGCAGGAAAGGAGCAGGGGAAGGAGCAGGGGGAAGGAGCAGGAGAAGGAGCAGGGGGAGCACCTCTGAGAAGCCTCAGCTATGCTTCCTCCCCTAGAGTATTGATGTCCTCCAAGTATGCGGACGGGGTGACTGGTCGTGTGGAGTTCAATGAGGATGGGGACCGGAAGTTCGCCAACTACAGCATCATGAACCTGCAGAACCGCAAGCTGGTGCAAGTGGGCATCTACAACGGCACCCATGTAGGTGGGGGTCATGAGGGGGTGGGGGCTGGGGCCTTAGGGTCCTGGGGCCAAGACCCCTGCGTGGCCACCCTCCATCTCATACTCCCACCCCCAGGTCATCCCTAATGACAGGAAGATCATCTGGCCAGGCGGAGAGACAGAGAAGCCTCGGGGGTACCAGATGTCCACCAGACTGAAGGTGGGGGCCCCACAGACCTCCCTCAGTGTCCCCACCCGAGACAGCCCATCCACCCCCTATGGCCTGAAGGAGGGGGGTGCGAGGTCAATGAAAGCCACTAAAGGAAGTGGGGGTGGGGCCTGCTGCCCCTGGACACCGTCCAGCACACCTGGCACAGCACAGGAAGCAGAGAGAGCAGGAGGGAGGAGAGGAAGCTGCCCCCATCCCACAGGGGCTCTCTGGTGCCCCTCTTGACCCAGTCCTACTTAAGTCTGGGGCAGTTGGTTGTCTGATAGGACCCTGCTGGGGAAGAGCAGATGGGAGACGGCAGGCCAACCTCAGTTTCAGCACTCGCTGTCCCCAGTCCTGGTCCTCCACACTCCTCATCCCTCCTCCAGCCTTCATGGCCTCCTGATGGTACCAGGTCAAACTGTCCTCTTCCACCATGTGGGACAGCCCTTCCTGACCCCCCTGGGCCTCTGAGAACCCCTGCCCTGGCTGGCTTCCTCCTCCAGAGCATCTTTCCCTTGGCTCCCTACTCCAGGGTGCTCTCCTGGCCGTTCCTCCCCGGGCAGAGCCACACCACCCCCACTCCACACACACTCTGGTCCCAGTAGCACCACAGACTGCCAAAGGCAAGGACCTCACAGGCAACATGCCCACCAACCTTCTCTTGGTCATTCCAGGCTCTCAATCCACCACCTCTTTCAGGCCACCCCACAAACCTAATTGCAGCCCTGCCAGCTCCCTCCACTGGCCTCACCAGCTCCCTCCTGCTACCAGCCTCTCACCAGGCTCCCTCCTGCTGCAAGTCCCACGGCCTCTCACCCAGGCTCCCTCCTGTCACCAGCCCCCTGGCCTCACCCAGGCTCCTCCTGTCTGCAGAACCAGGGTGGGACTCTCAGTGGGGTTTCATGCAGCCCAGACACTTCACATTGAAAAGTCTGAAAGCAGCCGTCAAATGCTAACGGCCAAAAGGCCCCATCTAGGCTGTGAGATGCAGATGGCTTTTTAAAAGTTTGTTTCTGGCCTCACTAATTTTTTAAAAGTACTAGCATATATATTACCTGTATAACAGGAAAACATAATGAAAGTTTTATTTATTTCTTTATTAAAAAAAAATTTTTTTTTGAGACAGAGTCTTGCTCTGTCGCCCAGGCTGGAGTGCAGTGGCCAGATCTCAGCTCACTGCAAGCTCCACCTCCCGGGTTTACGCCATTCTCCTGCCTCAGCCTCCTGAGTAGCTGGGACTACAGGCGCCCGCCACCTCGCCCAGCTAGTTTTGTTTTGTTTTATTTTATTTTATTTTTTTGTATTTTTTTAGTAGAGACGGGGTTTCACCGGATTATCCAGGATGGTCTCGATCTCCTGACGTCGTGATCCGCCCATCTTGGCCTCCCAAAGTGCTGGGATTACAGGTTTGAGCCACCGCGCCCGGCCCATAATGAAAGTTTTATAAAGCAAATCAGGCCAGGCGTGGTGGCTCATGCCTGTAATCCTAGCACTTTGGGAGGCCGAGGCAGGTGGATCATGAGGTCAAGAGATCGAGACCATTCTGGCCAACATGGTGAAACCCCATCTCTACTAAAAGTACAAAAATTAGCTGGGCATGGTGGCACTCATCTGTAGTCCCAGCTACTCGGGAGACTGAGGCAGGAGAATTGCTTGAACCCGGGAGGCGCAGGTTGCAGTGAGCTGAGATCGTGCCACTGCACTCCAGCCTGGCTACAGAGCAAGACTCCATCTCATAAAAAAAACGTAAAAAGAAAAAAAGGAAAAGAAAATCAACTTCTTCAATGGCTCCTGATCCCCCTGGGGATAAAAGACGAAATGCTGCCTGGAGGCTGAGGTTGGGCCTGCACCGCTCTCAGGCTCACCCTCCCTAGGACATGCCGGGAGGGTGCCTCTTCCACCACCCCCAGGCCTCCCTGCCTTTGCAGTTCTGGACTGCAGGCTCCTCTGCTCCACCTGCCCTCGGGCACCTGCTTGATCCCTGCCCACCTTGAGGGCTCAGCTCTGATATCATCTCCCCTCAGAGCTCTGGCAGTGCGCTATGCTCCATTCCAGCCCTCTGTGCCCCAGCCCTGAGTGCCTCGGATCCCCTCCCCACCCCCAGGCCATGGTCCCCTGAAGGACAGACAGGAGGGCGAGCCCAAGAAGGAGTGTGGGTTGAAGAGGCCACGGAGCGGTGGAGCATGTCCACTCGAGCAAGAGGAAGGAGCCAGAGACCTATGCTCAAAGCCTGAAGGCTGCGGGGCTGGGGGCCGGGACAGTCAGGGCACCGAGATGAAGGGAGGCACGGGTGGGTGCCCTCTTGGGTCCCAGGTCCTGTGCAGGCACAGGATCGGCTTCGTGGACGTGCCCCTGTCCTCGTGGCACAGCAGGGTGGGAGTCAGCCTGCAGGCTGGGCAGTTTCTCACCCCGAGAAGATGGCTGGCATACAAGGGACATCAGCTGCTCCTCTGCTGGAGGGAATCATGTCTAAGCCAAGACTAGAGGAAAAGTGGCCAAGAGAAGGGTCTAGCGTTCCAGCAGTCTTTTCTGAGCCCCCAGCCCCCATCCCCCGGGGCTGCAGGCAGATGATGCTGACAGTGGGTGTGGCCTGAACACCTGGGCTCGTGAAGAAGCTCCAAAGAGGGGCAGTGGCCCGCGGCGCAGGGCGGGGGAGGAGGGGGCGTCGGGGATTAAGAGGGGCGCCAGGGGAGGCTGGGAACTGAGAAGAGACTGCCGCCCTGGGCAGCCTTAGGTCGGTGGTCCAGGCTGGGTCTCCCCTTCCCCCCCAGATTGTGACGATCCACCAGGAGCCTTTCGTGTACGTCAAGCCCACGCTGAGTGATGGGACATGCAAGGAGGAGTTCACAGTCAATGGCGACCCAGTCAAGAAGGTGATCTGCACCGGGCCCAACGACACGTCTCCGGGCAGCCGTGAGTGCGCGGGGCAGGGCGTGGGGCGCGGGACAGGGCGCGGGGCGCAGGGCGCGGGGCGCAGGGCGGTCTGGAGCCCAGCAGTTACCGCCCGCACCTACTCAGCCCGCCACACGGTGCCTCAGTGTTGCTACGGCTTTTGCATCGACCTGCTCATCAAGCTGGCACGGACCATGAACTTCACCTACGAGGTGCACCTGGTGGCAGATGGCAAGTTCGGCACACAGGAGCGGGTAGGCTGGACGGCAGGGGTGGGGCCTGCAGGCAGGTGGTCGGAGTGGGTGGGGCATAGAGTAGGCGGGGCCTGCAGACGGGGGGTCCTGGGGTGGGTGGGGCATGGAGTGAGCGGACCCTGCGGGCTGGGTCCTGGGGTGGGTAAAGCATGGGGTGGGCGGGGCCTGAGGGCTGGGGTGGGGCCTGGTATGGGAGGGGCCTGAAGTGGGCGTCGGAGTGGGTGGGCCATGGAGTGGGCGGGGCCCGCAGGCGGGGGTCCTGAAGTGGGCGGGATGTGGAGTGGGCGGAGCCTGCTGGCGGTGGTGGAGCCTGCCCGGCGTGGGAGGAGCCTGCTGGCCAGGGCGGGGCTGGAGTGGGGTGGGGCCTGCGAGCTGGGTAGGGTCTGGGGGAGAAGACCCCCGTGGTGCTCTAGGGCGGCTGCAGTCGGGGGTACCTGTGGCGGGAGCTGGGTGGACGCTGCCTGCATCCCCGCCGGCTCTGTGGCCTCGCAGGTGAACAACAGCAACAAGAAGGAGTGGAATGGGATGATGGGCGAGCTGCTCAGCGGGCAGGCAGACATGATCGTGGCGCCGCTAACCATCAACAACGAGCGCGCGCAGTACATCGAGTTTTCCAAGCCCTTCAAGTACCAGGGCCTGACTATTCTGGTCAAGAAGGTGGGCAGGGGCCGGATGGCGGGGGTCCCTGGAGGGCCCGGGCCGCGCTGACCTCGCGTCCCCCTGCAGGAAATTCCCCGGAGCACGCTGGACTCGTTCATGCAGCCGTTCCAGAGCACACTGTGGCTGCTGGTGGGGCTGTCGGTGCACGTGGTGGCCGTGATGCTGTACCTGCTGGACCGCTTCAGGTGAGCGCGACCCGGGGCTCAGACACCTCCATCGGGGGGGCGGGGCCGGCGAGGGGCGGGGCAGGGCCGCCTCTCCCGCCCCCTCTCCCGCCCGCCCTCTGCGCCCCGCAGCCCCTTTGGCCGGTTCAAGGTGAACAGCGAGGAGGAGGAGGAGGACGCACTGACCCTGTCCTCGGCCATGTGGTTCTCCTGGGGCGTCCTGCTCAACTCCGGCATCGGGGAAGGTAAGGCCCCACCCGGCCCGCCTGGCCCCGCCCCGGCCCTCTAGGGTCTGACAGAGCCCCCGCCCGCCCACAGGCGCCCCCAGAAGCTTCTCGGCGCGTATCCTGGGCATGGTGTGGGCCGGCTTTGCCATGATTATCGTGGCCTCCTACACCGCCAACCTGGCGGCCTTCCTGGTGCTGGACCGGCCGGAGGAGCGCATCACCGGCATCAACGACCCTCGGGTGAGGCCTGGCCGGGCTGGGGGAGGGACTGCGAGGTGAGCTGGGGTCGGCCTCGGGGAGGGGCCTGGGGAGCCGCCGCCGCGAGCCCTGCCCTCCGACCCTGCAGCTGAGGAACCCCTCGGACAAGTTTATCTACGCCACGGTGAAGCAGAGCTCCGTGGACATCTACTTCCGGCGCCAGGTGGAGCTGAGCACCATGTACCGGCACATGGAGAAGCACAACTACGAGAGCGCAGCGGAGGCCATCCAGGCCGTGAGAGACAAGTGAGGCGCGGGCGGCCACCCTGGCGGGGCGGGACAAGTGCGGGGCGGGGGAGGGCGGCCTCCGCCGGGCAGGAGAGCGTCCGGGCCGGGCACCCCGGAGGGCGCGGGCGTGGGTCTTCCAGGCTGGCAGGACCAAGGCCCCCGTGACCCCGCCTCTGCCGGCAGCAAGCTGCATGCCTTCATCTGGGACTCGGCGGTGCTGGAGTTCGAGGCCTCGCAGAAGTGCGACCTGGTGACGACTGGAGAGCTGTTCTTCCGCTCGGGCTTCGGCATAGGCATGCGCAAAGACAGCCCCTGGAAGCAGAACGTCTCCCTGTCCATCCTCAAGTAAGTGTCCGTGCGCCCGCGTCCCTCCTCCACTCCTCTCCGCCAGAGGTGGACGCCCTCCCCAGTGCCAGACCACTCCGAGGCCACCACAGATTTCCCACCCAGGCCAGGCGCTAGCTGCCCCCTCCACCCCGCAGGCCCCGCCCCGGCCCGGCCCCTCCCCCAGCTTGCCCCTTCACGTCCTGGGCCCCGCCCCACTGCAGGCTCACATGTTCCCACCCCCAGGTCCCATGAGAATGGCTTCATGGAAGACCTGGACAAGACGTGGGTTCGGTATCAGGAGTGTGACTCGCGCAGCAACGCCCCTGCGACCCTTACTTTTGAGAACATGGCAGGTGCGGCTCCCCTGACACTCGGGTGGGTTCTCCGTGGGCTGCGGCCTCCCTGGCCAGCAACTGAGGCTTTGGGTCCCGGCACACAGGGGTCTTCATGCTGGTAGCGGGGGGCATCGTTGCCGGGATCTTCCTGATTTTCATTGAGATTGCCTACAAGCGGCACAAGGATGCTCGCCGGAAGCAGATGCAGCTGGCCTTTGCAGCGGTGAACGTGTGGAGGAAGAACCTGCAGGTAGGGCAGGCCATCCTCCGAGGCCTGGTGCCCAGGGCCCGGCCTGGCCACGGCCCTCCTCCATCCCCGAAGGCCGTGGCACTGGCTCTGGCTCCGGTAGGCAGGACTGGAGCTAGGAGCCATGGCCAGGGGCAGTGGTGAGTGCTCCCAGGGCACGGGGGCAGCACTGGTGGGGGGCTGCCTGCAGGTGGCTGCCCACTGCAAAGCCGGGGCCGAGGGAGGCCACGCACCCTGCTCCAAGCCTCCGCCTGGCCCCTCTGTCTCCAGAGTCGCCCGCCGGTACCCATTCCATAGGAAGGCAATCAGGCAGGGTAAGACAGGGGCCCGCCTGTGTATGGCACGTGAGTCCAAGATGCATTTTGCCCTCCGCCGACCCAAGCCCCCTTGACGCCCTTCGGAGATCCCCGCCCTCGCTTTCCTGCTATGTCCTTGTGCTCCGTGACTCTAATCCGAATTGGGCCAGGCCGGGTCCTGCCTGGTGCCCAGGTCGTATCCATGAGAATTTGCCACCAGCAAGGGCAGCCATGACCCACCTGGGACAGGGTGGGCAGTGGGCCTGTGCAGGCCTAAGGGCTCGTGGCCCGCGGTCGAGTTCCGGTTCACTCCGTCTCTTCTCTTTCTCTGGGTGCCGTCCTGGAGCCTGTGTCCTGAGATGAAGCCGACAGTGTGGCCAGGGCTGTTGGGGGATGGGGGTTGCTGGAGGCTCCACACCTCTCATCCGCCCGCTCTTGCTCTTGGCCCCACAGGTCCCCTGGGGACCTGGCCGCTGCCACCACTGGCGGGCACAGGCCACCTGGCCATCAGACCTGAGGCCAGAGTCCCGGGAGCTGCCTCTGTCACTCCAATTCCACCTCGACACCTGCCTCCAGCCCTCGGCCCCTTCCTGAATCTTGGTGTGTGCCCCTTGGGGGTCAGTGGCCTCCACGCAGACAGCTGGTGTGGCCTGAGGGGCAACTCCTCCAGTCCTCAGAGGACTCCTCCTCCTCGGGACGCCTGTAAGCCAGGGCCACCCAGGAGCCAGGGAGCCAGGCGGACCTCCCCGGACGAGCCAGCCGAGAGCCCCCAAGCCCAGCCCCAGCACGAGCAAGGTCAGGCCCAGACCCTGGGCACGAGAAGAGGCCACCCTCGAACGTCCGCTGTCGGCCCGTCTGTCCAGCACAGGGAGGCAGGCAGGAGCGAGGGCCCAAGTGGCCGGCCAGGCTGGGCAGCGGCCCATCCAGGAGCAGGCGAGGGCAGGTGTGGCCACCACCCTAGCCATCTAATCACTTATACATATTCATTTTAGGATAGAAAGAGTGGTAGAGCAGAGCCTGACCCTAAAAAGAAAGCCACATTTAGGGCTATCACCTCCACCCTGGCTTCCAGCTTCAAGAGGCGTAGGTCCTCCAAAGACACGGTAAGGGGGAGAGCACCCCAGTCCCGCGTCCGACTCCACCTGCCCTGCCCTGCGTGTGTCTCCCGCCCCATCACCCCGCCCCGGACCCTGGGCTCCTGTGGCCCACTTCTGCCCCTGTCTCCCTGCGGCAGCCGCTCTGCCCAGCCCGCCCATGTTGCTCTCTCTCACTCTCTGGACCTTTCTCCCCGGTCCTCCTGGGTCCTCGGCTTTCCCCGTGTGTCTCCGTTAGTCTGCCCGCCCACCTCCCCTGCCATGACCCACACGCCATCTTGAAGCCTGTCATCTCGTTGGTCAGTCAGTCAGCCACACCACCTCTCGGGGCCAGGTCTGGGGCCCTGGGAGCCCAGCGTGGCCCCATCCTGGACTCCTCAGCTGCCGGGAGGCCACACCACTTCTCTGTTATGTCCCCGTTTCTCTCGCCTCTCCCAGAGGGGCCCGCCGCCCTCACTTCGCCCCTGCGACGGCCCTGGAGGGGGTGGCTGTGATGTCCCATCCCGTCCGTCTGTCTGGCCACTGGCCCCGCCCCCCAGACACCTGTCTTACCTGTCTCACCAGAGCCATGCGTGTTGCATCTTCATGTGGTCTCTGTGTGGGCCGGGGGCTGGGGGCCGGGCCTGGGTCCATCTGGGTGGACGGCTGGGGCCTGGAGTTGGAACTGGCCCTGGCCACAGGGGACTGTCAGGCAGGGAGTGGGGTGGGACCAAAAGGGGTGGCTCCCACCCCAGGCTGTGCAGGGGCCCTGCAGGAGGTGTGGCGGCAACTCCCAGAGGGTCTGAGAATGGGTAGGGGCGGCCCCTCAAGCCCCGGGCTGCAGAGCCCAGGACAACACTGAGGTTCCAGACAGGGAGGCCTCTGGAAGGGAAATGAGCACCTCAGTTCCTGACCCCAGCAACCCCACAGGGTCCACCCCAGAGCCAGGCCTTCTGCCCTTTGGAGCCCAGAATCCCCCTACCTCCTGCTCGGGGCAGCTTGTGGCTGTAGCGGATATGCACACTCGGACCAGAGGCCCCAAAGTGAACCCAGCCTTGCTAGAGGCACCCTAGGCCCAGGCACCATGGTGGGAAGGGGCTGCCCAGAGAGGCAGCAGAGACCTCAGCCCAGTGGCCTCCTTGCAGTCCAGGGGCCAGTCTGGTCCACAGGAAGCCCCCAGCCCATAAGCAGCATCACCACAAAGATGCTTATGCCCCGGGGAGGAAGTGCGATTTGCAGCCACCTGCCCCTCAATGCACCGGAAGCGGGGCAGACCTCCAGGGCACAGACAGGACTTGGCATCAAGCAAGCCAAATCCCGAAATGAAGCCACCAGGGTGCCCCAAGAGGGACCCATGAGGCCTGGCTGCTCAGCTTCCTGGGGAAGGGACTTGGCATGCAGGATGGGTGGACAGTGAGAGCCTGTAGGCCTGGGGGCCACTGGAGGCTCAAGGAGCAGGTGGAAGCACCATTCCCGAAGCCACCCCTGCTGCGGAGAGCAGGCAGAGCCGATGTTGCAAAGTCTGAGCCAGGAGTCCCGCAGGGAACAGGAGGGGGAATCGCCCAGGGACCGTGGGTTGGGCAGGCTGGGGAAGAAGGGGTGTCCAGGCAGACAGGAGAAACAACAATTTGGGGCAGGCAGCCACAAGGGGCAAGCACAAATGTTGTGCAGGTGATGGGCCACTTTCAGAGGGTGACACTGGGTCCCAGGGCCCTGCCTGGAGCGGGGCCAGGTGCAGCTCAGAGACCCTCATGGTGCCCTTCTGGGGACATGTTCCCAGCGGAACCCTCACCCAAGCTCCCTGGGCACCAGGGACCATCCTCTGGGGCCAGTTCTGGCATCACGTGGCATCTGGGGCTGGCCCCACCCTGGAAGGCTGAACTATGGGGGTCACTGCCAGCTGGGGGTCTGGGCATGGGAGGGCAGCCCAGCTCCCACCTGGTCTCTGGGGCTGTGAGCTTGTTCAGAGGGAGGCCTGGGTGGGGGGCTCCTTTGGGCAGGGTGGGGTCCGTCCGGCTGCGGAGATCCCCTGCCCCTGTCCTGTGGCCGGTCCGGGCCAGGGCGGCACTGGGCGCTGAGGGCTGGGGTCCCTGGCGGCCGGCGGGGCTAGCGGGTATTGATTGTTGGTTCTTATTTATAGAGCACCGGGGGTGGACGCGGCGCTTTGCAAAACCAAAAAGACACAGTGCTGCCGCGACGCGCTATTGAGAGGGAGGAGGGCCAGCTGCAGCTGTGTTCCCGTCATAGGGAGAGCTGAGACTCCCCGCCCGCCCTCCTCTGCCCCCTCCCCCGCAGACAGACAGACAGACGGACGGGACAGCGGCCCGGCCCACGCAGAGCCCCGGAGCACCACGGGGTCGGGGGAGGAGCACCCCCAGCCTCCCCCAGGCTGCGCCTGCCCGCCCGCCGGTTGGCCGGCTGGCCGGTCCACCCCGTCCCGGCCCCGCGCGTGCCCCCAGCGTGGGGCTAACGGGCGCCTTGTCTGTGTATTTCTATTTTGCAGCAGTACCATCCCACTGATATCACGGGCCCGCTCAACCTCTCAGATCCCTCGGTCAGCACCGTGGTGTGAGGCCCCCGGAGGCGCCCACCTGCCCAGTTAGCCCGGCCAAGGACACTGATGGGTCCTGCTGCTCGGGAAGGCCTGAGGGAAGCCCACCCGCCCCAGAGACTGCCCACCCTGGGCCTCCCGTCCGTCCGCCCGCCCGCCCCGCTGCCTGGCGGGCAGCCCCTGCTGGACCAAGGTGCGGACCGGAGCGGCTGAGGACGGGGAGAGCTGAGTCGGCTGGGCAGGGCCGCAGGGCGCTCCGGCAGAGGCAGGGCCCTGGGGTCTCTGAGCAGTGGGGAGCGGGGGCTAACTGGCCTCAGGCGGAGGCGCTTGGAGCAGAGACGGCAGCCCCATCCTTCCCGCAGCACTAGCCTGAGCCACAGTGGGGCCCATGGCCCCAGCTGGCTGGGTCGCCCTTCCTCGGGCGCCTGCGCTCCTCTGCAGCCTGAGCTCCACCCTCCCCTCTTCTTGCGGCACCGCCCACCCACACCCCGTCTGCCCCTTGACCCCACACGCCGGGGCTGGCCCTGCCCTCCCCCAAGGCCGTCCCTGACTTCCCAGCTGGCAGCGCCTCCCAGAGGCGTTCGGGCTCCCGCCGTCTCGGGCCGCCTCCTCCAGACTCGAGAGGGCTGAGCCCCTCCTCTCCTCGTCCGGCCTGCAGCCCAGAACGGGCCTTCCCGGACGCTGGCTCGGGACTGTCTTCAACCCCGCCCTGCACCTTGGGCACGGGAGAGCGCCACCCGCTCGCCCCCGCCCTCGCTCCGGGTGCGTGACCGGCCCGCCACCTTGTACAGGACCAGCACTCCCAGGGCCCGAGCGCGTGCCTTCCCCGTGCGGCCCGTGCGCAGCCGCGCTCTGCCCCTCAGTCCCCAGGGTGCAGGCGCACATCGCCCACCCCCCACCTCCCGGTGTATGCAGTGGTGATGCCTAAAGGAATGTCACGCAGTTTTCGGTCTGTGTCGCTTGTTGACCCCGGCAGAGAGTGTAAAGGGAGGGCAAAGGCATGGGGGAAGCTTCGAGCGCTCCAGGCTGCCGCGGTCGCTCAGGCTTGGGCGGCGGCGGCGGGGCTCCCCGGGTCCGCAGGCGAGGCAGAGCCGTGGGGGTCGGGATCAGGGTTTGGGTCCGGCGGTCTCGGCGGGCGGAGGGTGGCGGTGCGGCAGCGGCGGCGGCGGCGCGCACGGCAGGCGGTGAGCCCGGAGCCTAGCACCAGGCAGGCGGCCAGGCTGACGAGGAAGGAGGCCGGCCCGAGCGCGTAGACCACGGCCAGGTCCCGCAGGGCGAGCGGCTGCGCGCAATGGCTAAACGCGGCGTCGGAAAAGGCAGTCAGGGGGCTGAGCGTCAGGCGTCCCGGCCACACGCAGAGCAGCGTCTCGGCCTCTGTGGGACACAGACAAGGGCGTGGCATCAGGCGGCAGCGGCCGCACCGCCCTGCAGACCCCAACCCGCATCCCTAACAGCTCACCTGACGCGGGCAGCGGGTGCCTGCGCAGCCAGGCGCAGAGCGGGCGCAGTGCGCACCCGCAGCCCCAGGGGTTGCCGCGCAGGTGCAGCGCGTCTAGGGCGGGCAGGCGGCCCAGCAGCCCCGGCGCGAGTGCCGCCAGCTCGTTGTCCTGCAGGCTGAGTGAGCGCAGCAGCGGGAGCGCGCCTAGCGCCGCGGGCTCCAGGCTCGCCAGTCGGTTGCCGGCCAGTGAGAGGTTGCGCAGCGCGCGCAGCGGCGCGAAGGTCCCTGGTGCCAGCGCTTCCAGCTGGTTGGCGCTCAGGTCCAGCAGCTGCAGCGCGCCCAGGCCCCAGAAGGCTCGCACGTGCACCGAGTGTAGCCCATTCTCGCGCAGGTCCAGGCGCTGTAGCCCGCCCGCTCCCGCGAAGGCACCGGGCGGCAGCGCGCGGACGCGGTTGTGGTCCAGCAGCAGCGCGCGCAGGCGCAGGCTCAGGCCTGCGGGCACGGCGGGCAGCGAGAGCGCCGAGCAGCTGGCCAGGCCGCCCGGCACGCACGTGCACACCTCGGGGCAGTCCGGGGCGCCCGGGGACCCCGAGGGCGAGGCTGTGACCGACACCTGGGCCCAGACAGGCCAAGGCGACAGCAGCAGCAGCAGCAGCAGCAGCGGCCGAGGCCGCGACCAAGAAGGGCTCCGCATGGGGGCAGCCCCGGCACCCGCGGTGAGAGGCCCGCTGCCTGCGTGTCCCCGGAGCGCGTCGTCCGCGGAGCCCGTTCCTGCGGCGCCTGCACAAATATTAACTCTGGCCCGAGCGCAGGCAGTTCCTGTCCCACGGCTGGATCCACGCTTGGGGCGGAGGCAAGGCAAACAGCCAACGCCCGGCACCGCCAGCCACCTGTCCCGGAGCTCCAAACTACTCTTGGCTTAGCGCCGGCCACAGCGCTATCAAGGCCACCTCGCCCCGCCTTGTCCACCACCGGGCGCCCGCCGAGCCCTGAGCAGCAGGACATCGCCCATCTGCACCCACCCAGCTCACGGCTGCGACAGGCTCCCGCACGCAATGCAACCCAGAGGTCCTACTCCTCACCCGTCTCGACCCCACCCAGGCTCAGCAAAGTGATGCCAACGTGCACACGCGGAGTGGCCCCCACGCAGGGATAGTCCCGTTCCCATGGTGGATGGGGCCTGGGTTGGAGACAGGCTTTGGGATGGAGGGAGACAGCACACCCCAGGCAGGAGAGGCGTGCCTGCCCCACCCCTCCCCCCAGGACTCTCCTGGACCGTCAGAAAAACAGACCAGTGCAGTGGGGCAGCGGTATCAGCCCAAGTCCTCCTGTTAAACCCAGCGCCCTTCGGAGTTGCCAGTTTCAGGTCCTGTTCTAGGGGCTTTCCAAAGCAGGGTGTAGGGAGGAGCCAGGCTGACCAGCTGTGGTAGAGAAGGTGGAAACATTATGGGTTTGGTTTCCTGCCCTGGGGCAGAGGAACAGGGGAACCTGGTGTGGGGCCTGGGCGCCCTGCTTTGATGAGACCCATAGGCGTGTGCACCCCCCATGATGCAGCCTTGAGGGGTGTGAGAGCCTGCAGGGAGGACAGTACACAATCACTAAATACACTTTAATTCCCCTCCCCTAGCTGCCCTCAGCCCTACTCAGGTGGTAGGGGCGGGGGTGGCGGCGGCTCCTCTGGAGAAGCCTCCATGGGAATGGCCACAAGGCTCTGATCCTCTAGTGGTGGCATCATGGAGACCTCCAGGTCAGCGTCCATTAGCTGGGACTCCACGTATACCGGGTGCAGGTCCATGCGATTTTCCTGGACCCCAAAATTCTCCATCAACCTGCATGACAGGGGCCAGGTCAGCACAAGCTGGTGGAGTCCTGATCCTCCAGGGCAGGCCAGTGTCTGGGACAGCGCAGTCCCACAAAGGGCCTCCCCTGGGACAGCACCCCTCCTCCTCCAGGGACTCCCTTGGGATAGCTTCCTGCGCCAAGGGCCTCCCCTAAGACAACACGCCCCACCCCAGGACCTCCCTTGAGACAGCGCACCCCCCTCGAGGGCCTCCCTGGTGCTCACCTGTTGTCCACTAGTCTCGGACATGTTTCACTGAGGGGATGAAGACCGACATGAGTCCTGGAACAGTGTTGGGCCCCCGAACCTCCCCCAACACACGCCTAGGAAACACCATTCCTACCCCAGGTGACAGCCCACCCAGGGGTAAAGGCCCCTCTTGCAAGACCGAGGGCCCAGGGCAGGCAGCCTGGCCTCACTCCCACCCACTCCCGGCCCCGGGGTTCACGCACCCCTTGGCCCGCAAGACACCAACTGCCACGATGACAAGGGCACAGAAGCAGCTGGCACTGACGCCCGCCAGCACCACAAGGAGGGCGATGAGGGCTTCGCGGCTGAGGCCAAGGCTGCATTCACAGTAGGTTCCAGCTGCAGAGACAGGGCCACATAGCCATGGGGCCGGTCACCTGCCTGTAGAGGGCCTCCAGGTCTGCCCCTGCCCTGGTGGCCACCAGAAGGACACCAGAGCTCCCACCTTGCCTGGGAAAGGGGAGCCCTGGCTGAGAGCGGGGTGAGGGGGCAGGAGGAGGCACCTGCAGCAGGGATGAGCAGAAGAGACAAACATGTGAGGCCCAAGGGGCCGCCACGCAGGCAGGACGCAGGCTGGGGACCAGGGGCCATGTCCAGCCCTGGCCCCACTGCACACCTCTGACGGAACTATTGGAAGGCGCTGACTTCACAGTGGGACTGTGAGGTGGGGGTGGGGGGCCTCACGGTGCCAGTGTGTCATTTGCCCTTGGGCACCACGATTCAGGGAGCCACTGACAAAAGCAGCCCTGGGAATGGGACAGGTAGGGTGGACAGAGGCCTGAGAGAATGGCCAGCTCAGGCCAGTTCTGAGGCAGAGGCAGCAATGGGGCTGGCCTGGTCTTACGGACAGTCCTTCACAGTGGTTTCACCGTGTTCGCCAGGATGGTCTCGATCTCCTGAACTCATGATCTGCCCGCCTCGACCTCCCAAAGTGCTGGGATTATAGGTGTGAGCCACCACGCCCGGCCAAGTCCTTCACAGTGAAAGGGGGTGGGCGGCACTCCAGGCCTTGATGTGGGTGCAGTGGCCTGGCAACCTTGGGGGGTGGGCGGTAGGCAGCCTCGGCCTCAGCTCCCTCCCAGCATAAGGACTGCGGCAGCTCAGCGTGTGGGCTGGGCCCCAGCTGGCTGCAGGTCACCTTCCTCCAGGGCCGGGGCAGGAAGGGGCCAAGGAGGGCTAAGCGGGTGGGCTTGCACTCAGCCTCCCTCCCCACTGCTTCTGGGAGAGTCTGGCTCATGCCCTGGCAAAGCTCAGGTCAGAAGGGTTGCTGGCACACAAGGGAATCCCCCATCAACCTGGAAAGGTCTGGGGTACACTAGCCACCCCATCTGAGCAGGACCCCAAGCCTTGCCTCCTGGACATCCACCATCCAAGGCTCCAGACTAAAGGCGTCACTGAAGTTGGAGCCCCAGGGGCTGTTTCCTCTGCAGAAAAGGCAAGCGTTGCCCACGGAAGTCGACCACAGGCCAGCATGGCCAGGGTTAATTCCAGCCTCCTTCCTGAACCTGCTGTTCCAGGCTGGGAGAGAGGACCCTGCCCTCCCGGCTTCCCCTCCTCTGAACCTGCCAAGCAAACCGCCAGGCAGCAGAAGGAAACACCTGCCCCACAGCCAACCAAGGCCAGGCTTCCTGCCAGCTCAGGACCCATGGGGCGCAGGGGGGCGGGGTGGGCACAGCCTGGCCCCAGTGGACCTGGTCACCAGGGACCCCCTTGCCTGTTGACAGACACCCTCCTGCTGAGGTCCTCGGACCTCTGACTTGCTGAGTGACACCGTGACCTGACATGCACTTTTTACCCTTGTCTTCAGGACACATCCAGCGATGGAATCCACAGACACAGAACAAAAGGTGTGCCACAGCCAGGCTGGCAGTGACACCGGACAGGCCAGCCCAACAGGTTTGTATCCTGCTTAGGACAATGGCACACCCAGCCTGGGGCCAGGTGGTGGCCATGGTCAGCGGGATCCAGGCAAGGCCACCGCCTGAGACAGTGGGCATCAGAGCAATCGGGACCCCCCACACCAGAATTCAGAAGAGGGGTCCCTCTGTGTGACAGCAGCACAGCCAGCCTTGGAGTGAAGTGGAGCAGGTGGCAGGGCCCAGGGCTGGAAGGGAGATATAACATGGGTGGAAGCAGCCCTCCTTGGCGGGGCAGAGGCCTGATGGCCAGAGGCTGTGCATCTGACACCTGCCTAATCCCAACCACTTCCTCCTTCAAGCCCCGAGACAAACAGAGTTCTCCAGAGTCAGGAGGGTGCAGGCATGTCCACGGAGCAGGACGGCTCAAACAGGCCAGATCTGGAGAGGTGGGAGGGTGCTGGGCGGCGGCTGCAGGAGCCCAGGACAGTGGACATGTGGGAACCAGCAAGGGTATCTGGGGACAGCGGCGGGAGCACTGAAGCCAGGCGCAGCGCACAGCCTGGGAAGGTGCTGCAGCAGGAGCGGGACTCGAGGCGCCGGTTCAAAGGGCCTTTGTCCCCCGGGAGGACGGCACCATCGGGGTGGAACATGTCTGGCCTGGAAATGGCACCTCTGGGAGAGAGGCCCAGGTTTTAGCAGCAGAAGAGCCCAGAGCTGGACCCTAGGGCCCTTGTTCAGCTTTGTGGCGTCTCCCTCTCCCAGTGCCAGCCTCTGGGACAGGCCCTGGGCAGCCTGCACACGCATGACCACACATGTGGGGGACAGGGGGGCGACCTGCCTTTCCGAGGCACACCTGTGAGGCTGAGCTCTGCGGCCACCCTGCCCAAGTGTGGAGCAGGGGACAAGTGCCCAGTCCCTCTGGCCACTAGGGCATAGCCTTGAGCAGAGCTTTGCTGCCGGAGATGAGGCGTGTTGGCCAAGAGGTCATTCGCCAGCCTAAGCAATTCCAACCGAACCCATGCAACCTCCCAGCCTTGCTGGAGACCTTCTGGCCCGGCACGTGGGGTGGGCACAGGCTGAGCAGAGGGTGACCCCAGGGCTCCTTCCAAAGGCCAGAGGCACAGGGATGGAGCTGGAGGTCTGGCAGGTAGCACCAAGTCCTAGGACGTGGCTGCCTGAGCCATGGCCCAGGTGTGAAGTGGGGTTTCACGTGCGGCTTCCTGAGCACCCAGGCGGGGGCGGCCTGGGAAGCTCTCAGGAGGCTGATTCCCAGTGCAGATGTGTAGGCCTGGGTGGCCCCTCACCTGCTGCTGAGGAGCAGGCCCTGCCAGGCTGAGAGAGGCCCAGGATAGAGGGGCATCTGGGGGGCCCCACAAAGCCACCAGGATAGAAAAAGATGACCTGACTTGCTTTAATCTGCACACTGTGGGGGTGGGAGTGGGCGTGCCCCTGAGCAGTGCATTCTGGGACACAGGCGGGCAGGGGCTGGCATGGGAGGATGAGAGCACCTGCAGGGCAGCACCTGGCGGGCAGGCGGGTGGGTGCATCAGCTGCAGTTCTTGGGCAGGCGGTAGACGCCGGCCGAGTAGACGAGCTGCTGGTCCCGCACCTTCTTCTGTAGGTAGCCCTGCAGCTCCTGCAGGTCAATCTCGGCCAGCGCAGGCCCGGTCACCACAAACATGCGGAGCATATTGTAGATACGATCCAGCGAGAGGCTCTCCAGGTTGGTCAGCATGGCCTGGATGTATGTCCAGAAGAGCTGCGGACACAGGCCAGCCCCCATCAGGCACCCGCAGGCCCTCCCCGCCACCCGCCACGGGCCCGCACACGCACCAGCAGCTCCTCCTCCTTCTGGTCAGCCTGGGAGGCCATGCCGGAGTCGCTCTCGTCGTCACTGTCCAGGAGCACCATGTTGTCCCGGTCCTGAGGCCGCTCCTCCTCAATGACAGAGAAGGTGCCGGGGGGCTCCTCGCGCAGCACGCCCTGCTGCAGCCACACAGACATCCGCCGCCGTAGCAGTGCCACGGGCATCTTCACTGCCTTGCTCAGTTCCTCCAGGGTCCAGCTGGCTGCGTGCAGAGTGACCGGGACACTGGGCAGACTGGGCACAGGCTGCACCTCCCCTGCCTCCTGTCAGCCCAGAGGTCGGGGGGCTCCCAGACCACCCTGCCTTGCCCGTGGGAAAGGGAAGGGTGCTGCCTGCTGGCGCAGCTGCCCCAAACCACACCGTCACTGGGGAACAGTCCCTCACCCACACCTGGGCCATGTGGCCGGGGCAGACTAGCTAGGGGCTGGTGGGCTCACCTTGGTCCTGAAAATACAGCAAGATCACCGCCTGTACCGGGGTGACCGCCACAGACAGCGTGCGGTCAGCCAGCTCCACGTCCATGGTCACCAGGCCCAGGGTGTGCTTCCAACTGAGGGTCCGCATGGCCTAAGGAGGGCTTGGGTCAGCCTGGGCAGCTCGGCTGCAGGGGGCTCAGGCCCATGGGCTCTGCCACCTGGTACCGGGTGAGAAAGGGGCTCCCAAAGCCACCTGCCCCACCCCACTCTGGCAGGCAGGTGAGCAGTGAGAGCACAGGACTGGGTGGGGTCCCTACCTGCTCAGCCACCATGAAATGGCAATGGGGCCAGCGTCACAAGGTGTGTCCCAAAAAGGCTACGTCTGCCTCCTAACCCCCAGTGCTTGGAAATGTGGCTGTATTTACAACAGGGTTGATGCAGATACAACTGAGGTCACACTGGAGTGGGGTGCACCCTAATCCAAATGACCAGGGCCCTTCTAAGCAAAGGAAAGATGGGAAGACACAGGCAGGCGGGGAGGCAGCACACGAAGACAGAGGCCGCCTGGAGCAATGCGGCCACAAGCCAAGAAACACCACGGGCTGTGGCAAACACCAGAAACTGGGGGGCAACGGAGGTCTCTAAGAGGTTTCAGAGGGAACGGGGCCCTGCCAATACCTTCACCTTGGACTTCCAGCCTCCAGAACTTAAGACAATCTATTTCTGTTTTTTTTAAGCCACCCAGTTTGACACTTTGTTACAGCAACCACAAGAAGTGAACAGATTTTGGTACCAGGAAGGGCGCTGTGGAAACCTAACACCGAGAACGGTGGCAGCAGCTTTGGAAGTGGGTGATGGGGAGAGGCTGGAAGAACTATGGTGAGGGCCTGCGCGACTGTTGGTGGAAAGGCGTGAAGACAAGCCCGGAAACGGCCGGGAGAGGAGAGCTGCCGTCGTCTTGGAGAATACACACAGCATCACAGACTGGATACCAGCAGCAATGCCGACCCAACAGGTGCTTCCAGTGAGGTCTCAGGTGGAAATGAGTGTGCTACTGGGAACCAGAGGAGGCAGCAGAAAGCTTGGCTGGCTGGGGCTCTACTGTTGGGTGCATGGTGGGGCCTACAGCTGATGAGCCTGGACATTCAGCTGAGATTTCCAAGCAGTGTGGAAAGTGCCACCTGGCTTCTCCTTGCTACTTACAGCAGACACAAGAGGGAAACCATCAGTGAGGCAGGAACCATTAAGCAAAAAGGCACCAGCCCTTGGGGATCTGAAAAATGCTGTATCCAGGCAGCTCTGAGACGTGGCCAAGGGTGTGGTTGGACCAGGGTTTGCTAGAGATGAGATGTGACCTGTGCATCCAACTAACCATCTCAGCAGCAGACAGGGACAGGTGGGGCCTCTGGGAAAGGCCTGCGGACCCACCTGTCTGAGCGCTTGGACACTGGTGAGCTGCATGATAAGGCAACAAGGTGTGTGAGAATTTTGTACCATCTGAAGTGCTGCCAGGCTGGACCGAAAGGAAGGCAGGCTCCAAGAGCTGAGCTGCAGAGGCCAAGGCCGAAGCTGACGAGGCGGGGCTGCCCCTGCAGGCTGAGGACTGAGCAGGGAGCCAAAGAGGATTTGCAGGCCTGGAAGTCAACTGGAATTTCAGCTGCTGGGTTTGAACTCACTTGGGACCTGCCAACCTTTTTCCTCCCAGTTTTCCCTTTTGGGGTGGGAATGTCTATGCTTGTCTTATGGTGGAACTTCTGAAACAGATGATTTGTTGCCTGATTTCACAGTGTCCCAGCTGGAGAGGAATGAAGCGCACTCCAAGCCTCACCCGTGCCTCGTTTAGACGGTATTTACATGCTGAGCTGTGGAACTTCGTGTGGACGATATTTAGATGGGATTTTTGGACTTGGAGTTGATGCTGAAATGGTGAAGACTTTTAGGGCTACTGGGGTTAACTGTCACTTGCACGCTGGAGGGACCCGCCATGGGGCAGACTGTTATGCACTGAATTGTGCCCCTCAAAAAAAGACACATGAACTCCTAACTCCCAGTGCCTCTGATGGGATCTTATGTGGAAATACGGTCATTAAAGATATAATTAAAATGACATCACCCTGGAATAGAGTAAGTGTCCTTCTAAGAGGAACAGAGACACGGGGGATCATCATGGGCGACACGGCAGAGACCAGAGCAAGCCACCCACAGGCCCAGGAGCTCCTGGAGCTCCCAGAAGCTGGAAGAGGAGGAAGCAGCTTCCCCTAGAGCCGTCGGAGGGCCCTGCTGGCCTGACTTTAGACTTCTGACTTCTGTAAGATGATCGTTTCTTCTAAGCCCCCTGGTTTGTGGTACTCTGTGCCGGTGGCACCGGGGCACTGACACACCTGCTCTGTGGGCCAAGGGCTCCTGAGTCCTTCCAGGATCCGGCAGCTCTTAACGGAAACAAACCTCTCTTTACAGACAGAAAATAGAGGAGTTGTCAGTGGCTTGCCTTGGTCCTAGCTCTGGCTCCAAGGCCGTGACCTCCACAAACGCCACTGGTCAGCCTGCAGCAGGACAGATGCAAGGGCTCAGAAGCAGCTGGCTCAGGCGTAGACGCTGTGGGCTGTATGGCCAGCCAGGTGTCCAGCAAGGTCCCTTGGCCAGGAGCTCTGCTGGTGGGACCCCTCAGCACAGACCAGGGGCCTTCCTAAGCTACTCCTGTGTCCCACTGAGGTTAAGACACACTGGAGTGTGGCTGTCCCAGCACTTCAGGCCTGAGCAATGGGCAGTGGCTGAGCCATGCCTGGGACCCGAAGCGGGACCCTGGAGGGAGGCCAGTGGGACCTCGCCTGGAAGTGGTGCTGGAGAGCCTGAGGCAGCCAGAAGGGGCGGGGAAAGGGGCCGAGCGTGCAGCCCAGCCACACAGATGATGTGTACCAGAACGCAGAGGGGCATGGTGCCCGCAGGCTCCAGAGATGCCAGGCTGTAGCACAGGCCACAGCTGGAGGTGCGGGGATTGCCAGGGCCCTCCTTTCCACCAGGAGCAGGCAGGAGCCACACGGACCCTCCACAAGCTGCAAGGGACACCTGGACTCTTCCAGAGCCAAGCTGAGGCCTGGAGGGAGGCAGCAGACACTCGCCACCGTGGTCAGCAGCCCGGCCCTACCAGAGCCCCGTAGCCTCCCGCCCTGGGGCCTCTGCCTGGCCCTCCCCTTGTCTGTCTCTGGAAGGAAGCTTCCCCCTTGGTTTCTAAAGTGCACATATCGCCCTCCCCTCCCCTAGGAGTAAGTTCCCTTGGCCTGTCAACACAGCAAGGCCCTCTTACTCGCCAAAGAAAAAAAGAACACACATCTAGGTCCAGCCTCCTTGACAGCAGACCTGGAGAAGCTGCGGACCCTCCTTTGAACTCAGCCCCACCTGCCAGCCTCCTGGCGGCTCTGTCCTAAGACTGCTCCTCTGGCCCTGGCTGAGGCTGGACCATCCCCCTCCTGGGGCTCCTGGGGCTCCTGGGATTGGGGTCTGCAGCCTGGATGCCGGCTGTGCCCCAGGACCCTCTCCTCACATTTCCCCCGCTGGGGTGCCCACCCCACCCCACTCTTGAGCATTGCTGGGCATACTGGAGGCCCCACAGGCCCCACACATCAGACTGAAAGCCCTGGAACCTGCCTGTGATGGCTATCCTAACCCCTTCCTCCGCCAGCCGACACATCTCACCTGACTATGAGCTCAGGGAAAGAACCTCCAAGCCTGGTCCCAACCCTTGGGCTCTGGACGCCTGTCCTGGGACTGCTGGGATCGGCAGTGCTGCCAGGGATGTGAGCCAAACACGGCCAACACCATCACCTGGGCACACTGTCCCCGTCTGCCAGTGACCTCCAGGCCAGGGCTCACTCCTCCACTCCCCACATCTGCTTCCCTCCTATTCCCACCACAGACCCACAGCCCCGGTCCTCAAGTACCGCTGGAACCTGCAAAGGTAGTTCTCGAGGAAACAGACCTGGAGAAGGGGGCAGGGCTGCAGTCCTGGGAGTCAGGTGTGCTTGGGAGCGCTGCCCTGGGCAGAGGGCAACTCTGGCTCCCCGGCTGCCTCCCTGCAGTGACACAAGGCACCCCAAGCCCCGGTTCTGAGAGGCAGAGGACGGATGGTGAAAGAGGAGGAAACGCTCAGAGGGCGGGGCCTGCTGTGGCCACAGGGGTCCCCGTAAAGCAGTCGAGAGACCTGGGCCCAGCAGAGCCCACCCAAGCTCCTGTGGGCCACGGGGACTCTCGCTCACAGGCGCACAGGGTTGCTGGGAGGAAGGCAGATGGAGTGTGGGCCAGACCCAGTCCCTCTCCTGCAGGGGTGACTGCGAGACGGGACCAACCCAGAGACACTCGGGTGACAACGGGGCGGCCACAGGTACCAGGCTGCTGTGAGCCCTGCAGCGCAGGATGGGGGTGCCGAGGGCCCATGGGGCGGCCCGGCGTGGAGGTACCTTGAGCTGCTCGTACTTCTTGCAGTAAGCCTCCAGGGCTGCCCTGATGTCCTCGGGGACCTCGAGCTTCTCGTCCTTGAAGGGTGGCCAGAACTCACTGGACAGGATGACAGCATAGACCCCGAACGGTGGCTGCTCCTCTGCCGGCCGCTTCTCGTCCTCCTCCCGGATGTTGGCGTTGATGCGGCGGGAGTCTGCCATGTCCTGAGGAGGAGCCAGTGTCACGGGGGACCTGTGGGGCAGCCGGGCAGCGGGTGGGGCTGGGACCCACCTTCAGCATGACCTCGCAGAAGTGCATTGGGGCCTCGCCAAAGCGCAGCTTCAGCAGCTCCACGTTGCGGATCTCCCTGGAAAGATGAGTGTCTGGGCAGGGTGTCGCGGTGAGCCCCAGCCCCAAGGAGCACCTGTGGCAGGGCACGGGGGTGCCCCCCAGGTAGAGCAGGGGTCCTGTGTGGGCACCCCGATGGCTAGCACACCTTCAGCCAGGAGTGGGGGCGGAAGCACAGCTCCAACCAGGCCCCAGGCACAGGATCAGGGCCCTGTCCCGACAGAGGCTTGGCAAAGGCCCCGGTACCCCGGAGATGACCGGCACATCGTGGGCCTCACCGCTCAGGGCTGAAGCTGAACTGGTGCAGCAGGCGGTCAGCCAGCAGCGAGCGGTACTCATTGATGAAGAGATCCTTGCTGCCGTAGATGCTGACCAGCAGACTGATGATGTCTGATGAACGCCTCTTGGAGCTCGACTTCCCTGGCACGGTGGGGGCAGGGGTGTCACCTGACAGGCACCGGGGCAAGGACAGGGCCGCCCCCCTCCCAACCCGCCCAGCCAGACGGCACAGCCTGGCAGGGCTCTTCCTGAAGGCCCTCGAGGCTGGGAGCAGCCCGGCGCCTCCTGGGAGACCTAGAGTCAGGTCCTGTAGCAAAAGCTTCAATCCCCAGCCCCTCCCACCTCACAGGGACCTCCCGGGACCCCCATGCAGGCTTAGGGGACAAGCCAAAGGTCCTGGGGTTTTCCTCTGAGACTAAAGATGTGTTGAAGACTTACCATCTGTGCCAGGGCAGGGGCCAGGCCTGGGCCCCACAGCCCTGAGAGCCCTCGCAGACGAGGGCCAGGCACAGATGGGCCCTGAGTAGGAGCTGGCACCCTAACAGGACTCTGAGGGCCAAATCAGTATGGGGCTCAGGGGCCACCCACATCTTCACTCCTCTGCCAGGTGCGGTGGCAGGGCAGGAACACCCCACAGCTCACAAGTAGTGTGAGGCAGGGCATCCCCCACGGCCAGTGACTAGCCACGGAGGAACACAGCCCATCACGGGCCTGCCCAGGCCAGCGGGGGGGTGGAGCACTGCCCTGAACTTCGACACCCTCAAGCCTCTGGGACACTGGCCACACCTGACACAGCCAAGCTCTGTGACAGAGATGAGTCCAGAGCAGACGGCCTGGCTGAAGCCCCCACCCCGCTGGTGAACGGGGCCGTGCGGGGCTGACCTGGATCGGCATCCACGGGGTCCGGGACCCAGTCCTCTGGCTCGCCCGAGTCATCCTCACTGTCCTGGCCTGTCTCCAGGCTTGCAGGGTCGGTCTTGGACAGCTCAACAGCCAGGTCCCCTGTCCCGTCCGAGTCCCCTGTCAGCCCGGCCACAATCTGCCGCACCGTGTCCTCCCGTGTCCTGCCGACGTGAGTGCTGCTGTGGCCCACAGTGTGGACACCCTGCGTGCACCTCCCACCACTCACCCCAGTCCCGGCCCCATCTAGGCCAGCACCACCGACCCTGCCTCTACACTCAGTGTGACAGGCTATGTATTAAAGACAAGCCCGTCAGACTCCTTAAAAACAAATAAACTCAACACTACTCGGGAACAGCAGGAGCTGCGAGCGCGCTCCCAGCACTTAGGGACACTGAGCCAGGAAGACTCAGGCCCAGGTGTCCGAGGCTGCAGGGAGATAGGATTCTGCCTGCGCACTCCGACACAGCAAGAGCCTATCTCGGAAAAAAAAAAAGGCCAGGTGGGGTGGCTCACACCTGTAATCCAGCAGCACTGGGAGGCTGGCCGGAGGCAGATCAGGAGGCAGGAGATCAGACCATCCACAGCTAACACGGTGAAACCCCGTCTCTACTAAAATACAAAAAAAATTAGCCCGAGGGCATGGTGGTGAGCCTGTAGTCCCAGCTACCTCCAGAGGTGGAGGCAGGAGAATGGCGTGAACCCGGGAGGCAGAGTTCACAGTGGTGAGATCTAGCTGCACTCCAGCTCAGGCGACAGAGCAGAGACTCCACCTCAAAAAAAAAAAAAAGCAGGCGGTGGCTCAAGCCTGTAATCCCAGCACTTTGGGAGGCCGGCCCGGGTGGATCCGAGGAGGAGTCAGGAGATGAGACCATCGGGCCCCTAACATGGTGAAACCCCGTCTCTACTAAAAATACAAAAAACTAGCCGGAGGGCATGGTGGCCCGAGAGCCTGTAGTCCCAGCTACTCGGAGGCTGAGAGGAGCGGAGGTGGCGTGAACCTGGGAGGCGAGGAGCAGTGAGCGAGATGAAGCCACTGCACTCCTGGGTGACTGGCTGTGAGACTCCGTCTCAAAAAAAAAAAAAGTTAAAGATATATCTTCTGAAAAAAAAAAAAAAAAAGAACTGGCCCGGAAGCCAGGCCAGTTACAGCCACAAAGCACCAAACAAGTCCGCACAGGCGCCAGATTCCCACCGGCCGCTACTGCTCGGCTTCTGGGGTCCGCTGTGCCTGCCGGCCCTGAGGAATTTCCAGGCGGCCACGTCAAGGTCCTCATTCCAGCACATTCTCCACCAAACAACCCCCGGCAGTGTCTGTTCCTTGTTGTGGGAAAGGCTGGGACAGCACAGAGCCCACTCTCCTTGCCGGGTCAGCCGGGGGGGCTGGTCAGCACCAAGGCGAGGCCAAGTGGAAGAGATTCTCTCTGCACTGGAGAGGAGGAGGCAGAGGAAGGGCTGCGGTGGGCCTCTGGCAGCTGCACACAGAGGGCACAGTGACACCGTGTGACAAGGACAGGTGCCCGGCACCGGCAAGAGGAAAGGAAAGAGCCTTGGGCCTGATCCTGTGCACTCCCCAGCTAGGGGAGACCTTGTGTCCTGAGGGCTGAGCACACCCTCTGGCTGCCCCCAGGACCACGAGGAGCTCAGCAGGATGCCGGGGGTCCCAGTGGCTCCCGGGCCGGCGCGGCCCTCACCTCAGGTAGCGGCGGATGGGCTCACAGGCAACCTCCAGGATGACCATGGAAGGGTCCAGCACACGCAGCGCCTTGATGGCAGAGATGTAGAGGGTGATGATGTCACATGTGTTGACGCCTACAGACAGGGCAGAGGCCAGCAATCATGCAGTGCCCAGGACCACAGCCTCCCAGGGGCCAACGCCCGAGTAGACAGCTGGCCATGCCGGTCAGGTGGTCTACAGGTCCCCACTGCAGCCTTGTTCCCTTGTCCCCCCATCCCCATCTCTATCTGCTCACAGGCCCTGCCCTGCAGGGTGGTCTGTTCTGAGAGAATTAAGTCTCATCACCTCAGACCTACCAGTCAGTCCCGACTCCCTTCAAAGAAGAAACAAGCAAGCTGATGGGCACTCGAGATCCCCTAAGGACCTCGCCAACTGCTTCTCCACCCATTCCTTCCTTAGACCTACAAGTCCAGGGCTAGCAGACTGGGCCCCAGGCTCCCTGGACATGGGCACTCTGGTGAGTGTCTAAGCCCCGAGCGCTGGGCAGCCGGGCAGCACACAGCACCTGGATGCAGGAGCCGAGTCTCCAGGGCAGCCTTGAGGGACACGAGCAGCTGCTGCCTCTGGTCTGTCCTCTCCAGGCAGTACTTGAGGTCCTCGATGGCTGGCCGGGAGTCTGGAAAGTCTACAAGAAGAGGAACATCCCTCAGGAACGGACACAGATGTGTGTGCACGTGCGGGCTGGTGCAGGGTGTGTGCAGTGTGTGAGAGGACATGCGCTCGCCAGCCCCAGGAAGATGATGAGACCACCTGCTAGGCACCAGACGTCCCTCCGGACACTTCAGCGTGCTGATGCATTTGACCACAATGCCACAGGGTGGACAGAGCAACACCCAGGGGCCAGTCCCCAGCAAGAGCCAAGAACAAGGGAGCATAGCAGTGGACACCTAGAAGCACCGTCCAGCATCTGCCACACCTGCCCTGATCCAGGCATAGGGGACGCCCGCAGTGGGGAGGGTCCCAGCCCTGCCCGGTGCACCCCCCTGCAAGAGCAACAGCGAAGGCACAGAGAGCCCAGACGCAGACATAGAGGAGACACGGCGAAGGCACAGGGAGCCCAGACTCTGACAGACACAGAGGAGACACGGCGAAGGCACAGGGAGCCCAGACTCTGACAGACACAGAGGAGACACAGCAAAGGCCCTGGGAAGGCTCCCCAGACAAGAGAGAGGACCCCGAGGCCGGGGCGGGACAACCTCGGATGATGCTGAAGAGCTCCTCGATGCGCAGGCTGGCGTAAATGCGGTAGAAGAACCTTTGCACGTGGCAGCGCCAGCGGCGCAGGGTATTGCCGGCCTCAGGAGACGCAGGCCTGGCGGGGCCGTCCTGCAGGAACACCTTGCCGAGCCAGCCGACCACCCGCTCGATCCACTGTCGGGAGAACACTAGCGTGAGCTGTAGGAAAGCATGGTGAGCCCCACGCTGACTCATAGGCTGGGAGGAGCCTCGCAGCCACCCACTCTGTCGGCCAGGACCAAGGGGAGCCCGAAGGCCACCTGTGTCTGGAGGCGGAAGCACATCAAAACCTGCAGGGTGGGTGATGGCCCAAAAGGCGATGTCCCAGCCCCCCTGCGGTCTTCGTGCCTCTCACACGCACCAGTGCCCACACTTATCACTGGCACCAGCAGCCCTAGCATGAGACATGACGGACACACATGGCCCGTGCGCTGTGCCTGGCGGGCACGTTTGCCCCCACTTAAATGGATAAACACACCCTTGAGACCAAACATGTGACCAGCCCCCACTCCCCCACCATGCAGATGACACCATACATCACAAGAGCGTCTCTGAGTGAGCACAAACCCCTAGACGGCAATTCCACCGCGGAGGCCCAGGCGTGCACACATCCCACAGACCTGCTACCCAGTGACAAGACCGCACGGATGTTCACCCTCTCCACCCGACTGCCCACTCTTGCCCACTGCTGTGGGGACGCCCTCTCTCTCTGAAAGCCTGACATCACAGCCAATCTGCACCTCAGTAGGTGGACTCCGAAGCACTGAGGAAAGGACAGGTGACATGTGGGAACAGGGTAGGGGGACCCACAGGGGTGGGCCCAGTTCCCCTATGGCCCTGGGAGCCCAGAGCAGAGCCCCAGACCACACCCCAACAGTGCAGAGGCCTGGAGGCCCCATGTGAGGGTGTCTCGCCCCCGCTGTGGTGCAGGCCGGCTGTAGGTCAGTCCATGAGGGACCGGCCAAGCAAGTCCACACTTAAGTAGGGCAGCAAACAGGAGAAGGGGGTCCATTCACTGGCCCTTCTGGTGGGCCCGGCTTCGTCACACCTGCCTGGGGCAACCCCTGGGGACCCTGGCCCGGTATTGCCTGCAGCCATGGGATTCTGAGCAGATCTGGTGAGCGCACCTCAGATGTGTCCTCGCTGTCACCAGGGCCCAGAAGTACTGGTCTCTACCCGACATCAAAACAGCTCCAGCCACCACCCGGTCCAGGCCAACCCAGGCCTCCACGCTCTGGATGCTTCCGAAGCCAGGTGTCAGGTTTGCCAGAAACCTACTCCCCTGTCCCCAGCGGGGCACAGCCCAAAGGAGGGGCCCTCACCTTGTGGAACTCACGCAGGAAGGAGCGCTCGTACTCGCCTCGGCAACGGTCCTCCATCCTCTCCCGGGTCACCTGGTGCAGGGTGGTGGTCACAGCCTCGGCACTGACCCGCTCCAGCAGACTGAGCCTGTGTCTAGAGGAGAGTCCTAGCCATGGGGCACCCACAGCATACACCGGCCCCTCTAGCCCAGAACAGCCCCATGCCAGGACGGTCCTGCCTGTAGAGTGCATGCAGCACACACACGCACACCCCCACACCCAGCACGCACCTCCCCACAATCCTCAGCTGTGGGGGCCACTGTGCCTGCCAGCCCCGAACCAGGGCCTCTGCGACCCCTGAGGAATTTCCAGGCAGCCATGTCAAGGTCCTCATTCCAACACATTCTCCATTGAACAGCCCTAGGGAGTGTCTGTTCCTTGTCAGGGGAAAGGCCAGGACAGCACAGAGCCACTCTCCTTGCCTGGTTGGCCTGGGGCGCTGGTACCAAAGGCTTCAAGAAGCCACTCGGAGCACAGAGCACTCCCAGGCTCTGCTGTCCCCACCCAGCTGGCCTCTGTCCAGGTAGGGACACTGGACTTCCCCATGTGATCAGTGGCGGCAGGTGTGGCTATCAGGAGCCCTACCCTTATCTCCTAGGATCAAATCTGAAACGACACCCAGTTGCACCGCTGCCCTGGCCCCAGAGACACAGATGCCACTGTTTGTGCCTTTCAGTGCAGTCTGTGGTCTACAGTGGCAAAAAGACTCCAGAGGAGAATGAGAAAGGTTGCTGTGTAACTTTTGCTGGGATGAGCCCAACAGAAGCCCTTCATGGTCACCCTGACCTCTGCCAGCAACAGGACCACTCCTTTAGTCCACCTAAGACCTCTCAAATAGCTGCGTGGCTATACCTCTGTTCAATGTGACAAAGCCACCACAAATGGCCGAGGGTGTGACAATTGCTAGAGGACTACAACAGGACCTGTCTCTCACAACAAAACCCTCTCCTCTCCAGAAAACCAGACAGGAGACCACTTGCCCTCACAGTGACCTGATCTCCCTGGAGAGAAGCAGCAGCAGGCTTCTGTTCACAATTACAGGGCAAGGAATATCGACGAGGGTGAGAATCATTCCTTGCCCCAGGGTCGACAAAAGGCACAGTGGAATTCTGCAGAGTCCAGGAAGTTTGGAGTTGCTAAGAAATTTGCTGCTGCAGACACAAGCCACATAGGGCCTTACCACGGGCAAGGCATGAATCCGTGGGACTGCAGGTGAGTGACAGAAGAGAGACACCTGTGTCCAGGACACACTGCACAGGAACCCCGGGGACTCTCTCTCTGTCATGTTCCTGGTTATCAGGACGGCTCACCAGCTTTCTGCAGAGGCCAGCTGGACCCAGGGGAGCAACCAGTAGGAGCGAGAGCACGGCCATCAGGACAGACTACTCACAAGACCTGGCTGAGCTGATGGAACTGCTCCAGAGCCTGGCGACACCAGCACTGTTGCTTGTCACTGCTGCACCCTGCGCACAGCGGGCTCTGCAGGAGCCGGTAGTACCGGCGACGGGCATACCGGCTGTCCAGCTCCCCCTCCAGTTCCGGGTCTGTGCCCCCTTCCCCCTTCCTCTTACTCTGCATATAGACTCTCAGGAAGCACCCATACAGACGCTGGATCATCTCTTGGAAGGTTCTGGGGGTACTAAAGAACAAGACTCCGCGCAACATAGTGTGGACTTTTTCTCGCAGCCCCTGAGCACCAGTGCCCATCAGCAAGCCCAGGCGAGTCCATTTCTCCAGCAGGTCTAGGCTGCGCAGGTAGGGATCCAGGCGGCTCTCCAGCAGGCCAAAAGCGTCAAGGAGCAGCAGAAGGCACTGGGGCTCATCCGTAGAGTTCTCGCATTGGGAGATGGCATTCCAGAACTCAGGGGAAATGTTGGCCTGCAGATCGTTCTGCAGCACCTCTACGAACCACTCCTCCAGGACCGAGTGCAGGCCGTGGCCCCTCAGAACCTCCACCGCCGCCCGGAGCTCCTCTTCCTTTGGCGGGACTGCACCGCTGGTCCGGGAAGACACCTGGAGCGCAGAAAACCGTGAAGCGAGGGGAACACAACATAAGAGGTGGGGAGAGGCGGGGAAGGGAAGAAGCTGAGGGGTAGGCTGCAAAAACTCCGCTGCCCCCTGTCCGTGGTGTCCGGACGTTGGGCCGAAGCTAGGGAAGGGCTGCCAGCGGAGCTGAACGAAATGAAATGGAATGGCAGTGGAAAGCGGCAGGACAGGGCAGAGGCGGATGACGGACAGAGCTGTATGAACCCGAAGGTGGCCGCCCCAAAATGCATAGGGTCCCGGAAACTCCGCGCGGGGCCGCCGCTCTCTTCCCAGGCCTCACCAGCCCCAGCGCAGCTGGCGGCACCAGGCCGGTGCTCACGGTATTCCAGGCCACTAACAACTCCTGTCCGGGCCGGGAGTCGCTGTCCCCCTCCGCCACCACAACTGCCGCCGCCATCTGCAGCCACCGGCTCCGAGATCCCCTCGGCACGGCGCAAAGCGATGACGCAAGTCTGCACGCGCAGCCATGACGCGCACAAGGCGCTCACCGATGACGCGATAGTTCGGCGCGCCGTCAGGGAGTCGTGCGCAGGCGCGGACAGCGCTGGTTCCGCGGCGGTTGGGGTGGCGGCGCCCCGGGAGGCGTAGACCATGACCCAGCAGGGCGCGGCGCTGCAGAACTACAACAACGAGCTGGTCAAGTGTGAGCGGCGCAGCCGGGACGGGGAGGTCGGGAGGGCCGCAGGGCCGGGTTCCCGGCTCGCAGCGGGGTGCCCCTGGACCCGCCTCGTTGCGGGCATCGCGCGGCTGAGCAGAGCCCTCCGTGCCGGGGGCTGGGTGTCCGTGGCCCCGAGCCCTCGTTGGCTCGCAGGCCCCGCGCCGGGTGCTCGGGGGTGGTGCCTGACTCTGGCTTCCTCGGGTGGAAGGAGGTCCGCCCTCCGCCGCCGCGCTCCTGCCCTGGGTCCACAGCGCCGCCCCTCCCGGCCCCCCAGGCATAGAGGAGCTGTGCCAGAAGCGGGAGGAGCTGTGCCGGCAGATCCAGGAGGAGGAGGACGAGAAGCAGCGGCTGCAGAATGAGGTGAGGCAGCTGACGGAGAAGCTGGCCCGCGTCAACGAGAACCTGGCACGCAAGATTGCCTCTCGCAACGAGTTCGACCGGACCATCGCGGAGACGGAGGCCGCCTACCTCAAGGTGGAGCTCGGGAGGCCAGGCGGAGCATCAGGGGATAGCCGCGGCAGGGGTGTAGCCGCGGCAGGGCGTCAGGACCGTCTGGGGCTCCCAGCTGTGGGCAGTCTGTGCCTCGCTGGCATGTCGGGCAGGGGCAGCGTGGCCAGGCCCATTGAGGAACCCAGGCTGCTGCGGGAGTGACCGTGGGGCTGTCTGGGGGGCCTGGGGCATCCTGGGTCCTGGTCTTCATCCGGTTCTCGCTAGCCATGTGGTTCTTTCTGCTTAGAGTGTGAAGAGCCACGTCTTGGGCCAGTGCTAACCGAGCCTGGCTTTGAGGGTGGGGAGGAAGTGTTCTGGGTCAGATTCAGGAGGGAAGAGGGCCCTGTCACCCCATCTGCCAGTCCCCTTGGGCTTCCGCCTTCCCCCGCACAGGATCCCTTGGCTACAGCACCCACAGCCAGGTCCCAGAACCTGAGTGTGAGGACAGCTGGGGCTTAGGAACTTCCCAGCAGGTGAACAGTAACAACTTTCTCACTTCTCTGGCCCCAGATTCTGGAGAGCTCCCAGACTTTGCTCAGCGTCCTCAAGAGGGAAGCTGGGAACCTGACCAAGGCTACAGCCTCAGACCAGAAAAGTAGCGGTGGCAGGGACAGCTGACCAGACCACGGGCAGGGCCTACCTCCCTGCGCCCCTCAGCTCAGCCCCGACAAGTCTGTCCTCAGAGCGTCTTTGTTCTTCACGGCAGCAGCTGCCTTCCCTCACTGTCTCTGGTGCCGAGAGGGGCGGCTGCCAGCCTCTACTGGCATCATTGACAAGCCAGGGCACAGCCCACCCAGGGGCTTTGTGCTCACACGGGCTGTGGGGATGGTGGGTTCCAGGTCAGCTCTGCAAAGGGCCTGTCTCTGTGGCACCCACACTCCTGCCCTGCCGGGGAGGCCCTGGTTGTCTGAGCACCATGGGGGCCCCCTCAGCTTGTCCCTCCTCAGCCAGCAGAGGCCCAGGGCAGGGGACAGGGGTTCTCCTTCACCCCAGAACCCAAACCTCAGGGCTCACCCCTGTGGCCTGTGATTATCAATAAAGATTATCTTTGTAAAGGTCCGTGCCAGCCTGCTGCTTGCCCGTGTCAACAGTGTGGGGCTGCCAGACACCCGCAGAGCCAGAGCCTGAGGCTCCCCCTTGGGAAAGAAGGGAGGAGGCGTCTGGAGTGGTCTCCCTATGACTGCCCAACTAGCCTCAGGGACACCGCTGAGGGTGCCCACCCTGCCCAGGCCAGCGCCACCCTCGGCCCTCCCCAGCAGGGCCGCTGGTCCTCTTCCCCTGACTGGCCCACGGCTCACCCTCCTCTCAGTTCTGCTCGCTCGTCCTGTTCTCTGCCACACCCTGGTGTCCAGCATAGGACCCAGCCCAGAGAGACAGCTAGGGATGCCAAGCATATCCAGCAGCTGCCTCAGACTCAGGTTTCTCTCAGCAAGGACTGGGGGGCTTCACACCCCCCACCCCCACCAGTTCCTCCTTGCAAGTCCTGCTTGGCCTGATGACACCACTGCTGCCACCAGGCCCTGCTGCCCCTTTCCCTGGCCACACGCCAAGCACTGGCCACCTCCATCCTTCTGCGTGCCCTGGGGCCTCTGTTCTGTCCCTGCAGCAACCAAGCACTGCCTGAGGACTGGGCCTATTTGGGAAGCGTGTGTTGATCCAGAGGGTCCAGAAAAGAGCTGGGCCCACCCCCCAACCAGGGAAATACACCAAACTCTCCTTCCGCCGGAGTCTGGCCAGACAGCAGCACTTTGCTCTGGAGTTTGGTTCTCCAGGGAGGAAACGGGGCTTGGGTTCAGAGGGTTGTAAACAGCCCCAGATCTGGCTGCCCGGGCAGGTGCTGATCCCCACTTGCCTCATCCTGTGGGGGTCGGGGCACACCAAGCCCAGCAGGAGACACTGTACCCTGTGCTGCCCTCATGCTGCCCTTCCCTTGGTCCCTCCACAGGCTCTGGGCCCCTCAGAGAAGTCACTTCAGGCCCAACAGCTGCAACACTCACCCTCCCACCTGAAGTCTAGGCCCCTGACAGCAGGCCTGGCATCCTACCTCCCACAGTGCCAGCTCTGGGAGGCTGGGGTGGAGGGGCAACAGGTTAACAGGCCGTAGAAGTTGGGGGGTTGGCCGGGCGCGGTGGCTCAAGCCTGTAATCCCAGCACTTTGGGAGGCCGAGACGGGTGGATCACGAGGTCAGGAGATCGAGACCATCCTGGCTAACACGGTGAAACCCCGTCTCTACTAAAAAATACAAAAAACTAGCCGGGCGTGGTGGCGGGCGCCTGTAGTCCCAGCTACTTAGGAGGCTGAGGCAGGAGAATGGCGTGAACCCGGGAGGCGGAGCTTGCAGTGAGCTGAGATCCGGCCATTGCACTCCAGCCTGGGCGACAGAGCGAGACTCCGTCTCAAAAAAAAAAAAGAAGTTGGGGGGTCAGAGCCTTGGCCACTGGGACATCAAGGAGTGGGGGTACCAGACTGGGGTCCCCTCCCACACACCCTGGCACAGACGTGCAAGCTGGGGCCCACTGTACCCCATGTGGCCTCTTACTGCAGAGACCTGCCCCTGCTCCCCTCTCAGCCAAGGACCACGCAGTTGGGATGCCAGCAGCCTTGTCCAGTGCTGTTTATTGAGTCCATCGTCAGAGGCAGGAAAGATGCCACTCATCACAGAGGACATGGGGGCTGTGGGCAGGGGCTTAGGGTCCTGCAGAGGACAAGTAGCTGGGACAGCCCTTCACCCCAGACCCCCCCATGGCCGCTGGGAGGCAGGCTGAGGAGACAGGACAGGGAACTGCCAGGTGTAGAATCTGCACAGTCCCCTGCCAGGTTGCAGATGGCCACCACCGAGCAGACCCCTGACCTCACCCACAGGCAGTTCCCCACCCCACTCCCCACCTGGGCCCTCCCAAACCAGGGCCGGGGAGTGAGACCCAGACCTGGTCCCAATGGCAGGAGGCACCCCGGCTGCTTCCAAGGCCAGGAGGGGTGGGTGGAATACAGTGAGACCAGACAAGGCAGAAGTGGGTGCAGTAGTCCCTGGCTACTGCCCAGCTTCCGGGACTCCCACAGCTGGGGCTCAGCCTTGGTCCTGGCAGTGCTGGGCTCAGAAATAAAGGGCTGGCTCGCTGCGGAAGTCCGAGAGGTCATTCTGACTGGCAGGTGTGAGCTGAAAGTGAGAGAACAGAATGTGGACACATGGGCTCGCCCAGGCATCAGACTCCCCGCAGCGCTCCCCTCCCCTGCAGCTCACCATGGCCTCTGTGGGCGGGGGCTCTGCCTCCCTCGGGGCCTGCTCTAGTGCCTGCTCCTGCCACTTGCTGAAGGCCACAGAGTGCTTCGGGGTGTAGCTGGACAGGCCTGTGAACGGAGATGCACACGTGGACATGTGGACACAGACCAGGCTCCACCCCGCCCAGGCTGCCTGTCCCCCTAGGTGGACACCCACCTGAGCTGCCCTCTGGCAGCCGAGAGCTCTCGGGTCTCACGCTGCTCACAAACGTGGCCCGGGGCAGGAAGAGTGCAAAGGGCTTCTCCTCTGAGCCGGAACCCTCTTCCTCCTCTTCCTCTTCCTCCTCCTCCTCCTCCTCCTCATGCTCCACCTCTTCCTCCTGTGCTAGGGAGCTCTCGGAGGGGTACTCAAATGTGGTCTGCAGGCTTTTGTCATTGAAGGAGATCTTCATCTGGGAGTGAGAGTCACATGAACGAGGGCTGAGGGCCCACATGGGCACAATGCCAGGGGCTCAGGTCCAGCCCTCAGGATGAGGCTGACCCAAGTGGGGCGCCGGACGCGCCAGATGCACCATCAACCCTTCGGGGGCTCCAGGAGGTGGGCGAAGACCTCTCCAGCTGGACCCTGCAGGCGTCCATCCCCTCCACCCTGGGGGCCAACTTCCCCTCCCAATCCCAACCAGGGAGCAAACTCTGATCAGGACCAGAAGCCCAAAGCCTCTGGGTCCCCAGAAGCGTCTAAACCAGCTCCCAGGGCTACCATCTCAGGATCCTCCTGCTCTGCTGTCTGGGCAGAGCACCAGCTGGGGGGACACTGGGGTGGACACATCCCCTCCCACTAGAGCAGGAACAGGGCGGAAGAGAGGCTGTCCCCTCAGGAGTCTTGCCCTCTAGGCTCCAGGCAGCTCCTGCTGGTGTCTGGGGCCTCTCTCTAAAGCCAAGTTCATGTCCTGGTTTACTGGATGCCTGGACAATCCGGCAGAGCACGGACCCCCCCACTGCTGACAAGGGCCTCTGTGAGGCGTCAAGGCCGGGCGGTAGCCCCAGGCACCATCACCCACCTAACATAGTTGAGAGTTGGCCTGAGGAACTGTGCAGAGTGAGGAACTGCCTCCACTGAGCCTGGGTGCCAGCGACCCCAGCAATGACCCCTTCCTCACCCTGCTGTCCCTCTGGCCCTCGTCCTCCGTCCCCACTTCGTAGGCTGCAGGATTTCACATCTGAGCAAATGCTTTCTTTTTCCCAGTGGCCTTGAAGCCCAGGCAGGGCTGCTGGTTCCCAGGGGCAATGGGAGCAGTGGTCAGGACTCTCCACCTCCCCTGACCGGGGCTTGCATGGGGCTAAGCTCCCCACAACAGCCGAGCTCCCACCGCTCAGCTGCACTCAGCCCGGCCCCAGTGGTCCCCCATGAAAATGAGCGGCCCCCACCTGCAGCAGATGAGAGCGGCCCTGCCGGAGCTCGAAATATTAAACTCTTCCTGGGCACAGGACACCAGCAGCTCAAGTTCCTCCTCCTCCCCTAGAAGGACCCAGAGGCAGGAGCCGGGCCCCAGGCAGAGAACCACCGCAGCCAGGCACAGTAGGATGAGACAGCCTCTCAGGAAGCAGCTGAGGCCACACAGGGCTGCCACGACAGGGCCGAGGGCACACGCTCCCGCCATCATGCCCTCTCCCGCAGTGGCCACACGGCCCACAGCCAAGCGTACCCTTGGGTCCCTTCTCACCATGAACATCCCCACCTCCTACAGCCGGGGGGCCACCCTTTGTGCCCAAACCTCCAGCTTCCCTTCTCAGCACAGCTCACACAGAGCCCTGCTGGGCAACTCAGCTGCCTGCTTGCATCCCTACCCTAGGCCTCAGCACCCCAGCTGTCTGCACAGATGAGCGGGGGAGGGGGAGGCCACCTGGATCAGACAAAACAAGGAGAAAGGCACCAGCTCCTGTCCCTTAACTGCCCCGCCTGTGGCTAGGCCCACCTGGCCCTCCAACGCTCATCCCACAGGAGGCCAGGCAGGGAGAGGCTGGGACAGACCCTACAAACACCCACCCACTGCCAGCCCACTTGGGGATGGGGTCACCCAGCCCTCCCAGACTCATGCTTTGGGACAGATACCCCAGGTGGAGGTGCTCAAGGCAGGACGGGGCTGGTGGGCCAGAGGTCTCCCACAGCCCCAAAGTCCAGCAACAAATGGGGCTTCCAGTCGCCCTGGATACGTGGAGCTAACCCAGATGACCCCGAAGCCCTCCAGGCCCAGCCCCCATGGCTGAGAACACAGAAGGGCCGGCTGCCAGGGCTGCAGGATTAGTGCCCTCGCTCGTGCACATGACCAGTCCCAGCAGGGGGGCTGCGGGGGCTGGGTGCACATGGGCCCTGAGCCTGGTACAGCCTGGCCAGGCAGTGGGGAGCAGGGGGTGGACAGGCAGCCCCTGTCTGCCCTCAGCTGGGGCCCAGGGCTCTGGTCACGTCCTGCCTCCCCAGGTCTCCTCAGCTGGGCTGGTGCACAGCCCTCCCCTCCCACTGTGGAGACAGGTCAGTGGGTCACAGGACACCCCGTGACTCATGCTGTGGGCAGCCTGAAGACCCCAGGACGCAGGATGGGCAGAGGGTGTGGCCAGGGGCTGGCAATGCAGCCTATCAGGGACTTCGCCTGGCACAGCCAACAGAGAGCCCGCAGGTGGGTCCCGGCTCAGCCCAGCCTCCCAGCGGAGCCTCCTGGCTTCTCAGGACCCTTTTGTTCTTGCTCCACTCACCCTGCCTGTGCACACCTAGCTTTGGTTACCAAAGGGCCTGGCCTCCACCCGGGACAAAGGGCCAAGCAGCCAGCCCCAACCTGCCCAGATGGAGGTGTGAGCTGAGCCCAGCCCTGCCCCTCCCTCCTCCCTGCACACGGCTACCTGCCTCCCATCCCCCACGCAGCCCCAGCCAACGCTCCCACGGGTGGCCGGACCCTAGACCAGGCTGCCCGAGTGCGATGTCCACAGCAGGCTCCCGGGACGCTGGGTGCTCCCTGAGTCAAGTGTGGCCCCAGCACCAGGCACAGCCTCCACCCATGAGAAAGCTGAGGGAGGAGGGTCCAGGCAGCTGCTGGGGTCCCTGGCTTCAGAAAGACCACCTAGGTGGCACCTATGGGAAGAGCTGGTGGAGAGGCGGGAAGGAAAGGAAAGTTGACAAGAAGGGGCTCACCCAACAACAGTGAGCGATGCAACAGCCCCTGGCCACCCAGGATCTGCGCTGCACAGGGGGAGACGCAGGGAGGAGCCCAGTCTGGGGCTTGGTGCTGGCCGGGAGGTGGTGTCAGCAGGTAGGGCAGATGTCAGGGTGGCACTTGGGTCTAAGGATCAGAGAGCGAGGCCTTGGGAGTGGAGGCGGAAGTCCCACAGCAGGTGAGGGCAGACGGCCCTGGGTGTCCAGGACTGAGCCCTGGGGACACTGACATGCTCCGGCTGGGCAGAGAGCCAGAAGAAGAGGAGGGGAGGAGGAGAGGAGGGCAGAGGGGAGAGGAAGGGGCAGCCAGACAGGTAGGAGCCAGGCCAGGTGGCGCTCCACGAAGAGGAAAGGCTGCAGCGCCAAGTCCCACGGGCGGCAGGTGTGAGGATGAGAAGGGATGCCCCACCCTCCAGGAAAGCAGCCTGGGCGCGGCTGCAATAGCACACAGCAGTCTGCCCCAAGATCAGCCTGCGAGACGGTGCACCTGCCGCTTCTGCCAATGGACAACTTAAATGGGCTTGTGCCTGCCAGGCAGCTCCCCGCCCCCGGCACATAGGCCAGCAGCCCCCCACTGCCCAGAGCAGGGCGGCACCCCTCAGAGGCGTGCAAGGGCATCATACCCTGTGTGGGGACAGCCAGCCCCAGGGCAGGTGCCTCACAGACTCCCACCACCCAGACAACTCCACTGAAGAGCTGCCCTTCATCTGCACCCCAGGAAAAGCAGCAGCACCACCAGTCACTGAGACGCACAGTAAGCCGTTGGCCCACAGTCAGGTCCTGCTGGATTCCAGGCCCTGCAATCCCTGCACTCCACCCCCATGCTCTGGGGTCACACACAGCCAGTGGTCCCAACCAAAGGCTGGGGCCAGCACCATGGCTCATGCCTGTAATCCCAGCACTTTGGGAGGGTGAGGCGGGTGGATCACCTGAGGTCAGGAGTTCGAGACCAGCCTGGCCAACATGGTGAAACCTTGTCTGTACTAAAAATACAATAATTAGTCGGGCGTGGTGGCACACACCTGTAATCCCAGCTATTCGGGAGGCTGAGGCAGTAGAATCGCTTGAACCCTAGGAGATGGAGGTTGCCCTGAGCTGAGATACTGCCACTGCCCTCCAGCCTGGGTGACAGAGCAAGACTGTCTCAAAAAACAAAAAATAAAAAAAGGCTGCCTAGGGTGGTCAGGCAAGGCCAGGTACAGGACTCGCATGGGGCACCTTGCACCCCCACCTGTGAGTGCTCCTGGCCCAGGGGCCACAGAGTACATGGGACAGCCCTGCCCCGCAGCCCACTGTGCCGAGGCCAGCAAGCCATTCTGAAAGGCAGGGCAGCCCCATGCCTCCGTCCCCTCCTGATGGACATTCTGGCTCTTCCCAGGCAGGGCAGCTGGCCTGTACCCAGGCAGGAAGTCACAGCCAGCAGGTCATGCTGCTCTGGCAGGGCCCTGCCCGGGCCACCTGGCCATGCCAGGCATTGTCCATCTGGACTCCCACCCCTTCAGGCTGGCCCGAGCTCCTCCCTCCTGCTGGTCCAGGGCTTGTTTCCCAGGCTCAGCTTCTCTCCCCGACTGCATCTTTCTGCTCCCGTTGGCCCTCCGGCCCCCACCCTGCCCTTCTGATTCTAACCCAGCCACAAGTGACCCCCACAGTTCTGTCCCCCCCCCCTTTTTTTTTTTAAGACAGAATTTCACTCTGTCGCCCAGGCTGCAGTGCAGTGGCGCCATCACGGCTCACTGTAAGCTCCGCCTCCCGGGTTCACACCATTCTCCTGCCTCAGCCTCCCGAGTAGCTGGGATTAAAGGTGCCCGCCACCACACCCAGCTAATTTTTTTATATCTTCTTAGTAGAGACGGGGTTTCACCATCTTGGCCAGGATTGTCTTGAACTCCTGACCTCGTGATCCACCCGCCTCGGCCTTCCAAAGTGCTGGGATTACAGGTGTGAGCCACCATGCCCGGCACAGTTCTGTCCCTTCTGAGGGCAAAATGGCCAGGCCCTAGGCAGCGGCCTCAAGTCCCAGGAAAAAGCCAGGCTCCCAGGGATGGCCACACAAGTTACGGGGAGGGGTTCTAGAAACAGGAACCTGAACTCAGTTCTCGCCCCACAAGCTCCATGACCTCATCTGACTCCTGAGCTGAGGTGCAGATTCCTCTCTACAAAGGGGGAGGTGTCCCCACTGCCACCTCTGGGGCAAGACCAGGAAGCACCCACCTCGCGTAGCCAGGGCCAAGGGTACGGACGCAGGGGAGGGAAAGGCAGACAGGAGCTGGGGGAGAGAGGCTGTGGCTATCAGACCGACCCCACCTCGATGGGCTGGGGTGATGCTCGGGCGAGGGTTGGGGAGACAGACCCATGTGGCTCCAGGAATGGGAGGGGCCCTGTGCCCAGCCCCAAGCCCCCACTGGAAGCACCTCAGGAGGGTTAGCACAGATGCCTGGGCCGGCAGACAGAGCAGGCAGGAGCACCAACGCCCTGGTTCCAGCAGGGGAGGATGGACAGGGAGAGGCACAATGCCAAGGCCAATCCCAGGCAGGAAGCAAACAGAGGGAGGCAGCAGCCTGTCTGCTAAGGGAGCCTGCAAGGTCCCATCCCCAGCCTGGGAAAACTGAGGCTGGAGGACAGCCCATCTCAGGGGTGAGCCTAGCCAGCACTGGCTCTGGGGCAGTGCCTGGACAGGAAGAGCCAAGGGAGACGCCCCAGGCCCCCGCTCAGTCCCCAGGGAAGGTACACCTGCTTCCTGACAGGTCACCGCAGATGGGGAAGTCACGTGGAGCTGCCCTTGGAATTTGCCCTGGGGAACAAATACAGGTGCAAGAATGACCAGGAAGAATCTGAGGATTTTCTTTTTCCTGTGCCCAGAGGGTTCCAGGCCACTGGCCAGGAGGGAGACTCCCCTGCCTGGCTGGCTCAGAGCCTCCAAAGTCCCCTTCTCCCCAGCAAGCTTCCCAGGCCCAGAACAGGCATATGCTAGACACTCACGCGGCACTCCTGCCCAGCTCCCAGCCAGTGTGCTTTCTGGGGCGTTGACAGCCCCCTCCAACTGGCTGGTGGGCTGCACCCCAGGGCTGACCATGATGCAGGGATCCCGCCAACCCCGATCACGGGCCTCTTCCCACTCACATCCTGGCGCCCCGCGCCCATGCAGCAGGCCCTCCAGGAGACCATGTGAGGCCACCCCCTCAAAGCCAAGCCTAGGGAGGAGCCCACAAGCCCAGGTCTGCTTCTTCCAACTGGACTGACAAAGGGACAGGCCCGCCCCGCTAATTCCATATGAGCCACAAGAACTAGCAAGAGGCACAGCACTGTCTGCCCCGGTGCTCTCCAGCAGCCTCGCAAGGCACACAGTAGGTCAGCTGTCCCCATGGCCCAAGTCAGGGGGCTCCACTGGGGCCCTGGACCCGGCATGGCTCACCCAGCCCCAGCTCGCCTCGAGTCCATATAGAAACCATCCTTTGCCCAGGCCAAGCGTCCTGGGATCAGGGCAGGTGCTGCCCACACGGTTGTGTGAGCTGTCACTCTCTCCCTCCTGGCCAGTGGCCCTGCCCCCACCACTGACCTTCTTTCTTGAGGAGCCAGCCTTGGTGAGGCAGGACTTCTGCAGGGCCAGGTAGCCGCCAATCACTTCGATCTCGTGCACGGTGGGGTAGCGCTTCTTCAGCGTGGGCCCCAGGAGGCAACCAGCCTTCTCCTCCTCGGCCTCCTGTGGCCGGGGCTCCCCGTTGGCCTGACTGAAGTTCTGGCCCTGCAGGGCCCCTGGCTTCCTCTTGGGCACCACTGTGAAGGTGTTGCTGCCCCGGGGCTGAAGCTCTGCCACGCACCCGGGCCTGGCAGGACGCAGGGAGCAGGGTAGTTTGGCTTCTTGGGGGGCCACCTCCTCCCAGTCTACCTCATCGATGAAGGTGACAGGCAGCCCTGGCTTCCCGTATTCCCGGCTACTCTTGTCCAAGCCAGGAACCCTGAGGCCCTCAGCAGGCTCAGCTTCTTCTGCAGCAGCCGGCAGGAAGGGGGGTGGTGAGGACGGCCTCTGCCACCTGATGGCCCGGTCAGTGAGGGCGGTGGCTGTCCTGGGACAGGCCCCCTCCTCGACTGCCCACTGTGCCTCGACCTCCACGGGGCTCTTCCCTTGGGCAGGCGCACCATCCCCTCCAGGCACCGGCTGGGATCCGAGCTCCTGGCTCGGGGAGGCCGGGCCCACGTCTCCCTTTGGCAGCTCCACGGACTGCGCCCCCTCAGGAGGAGGGGCGCCGGAGGCCTTGCTCTTGGGAATGAACATGAAGGAATTTCGAGAGTTTGCGCGGAGGCTGGCCAGCGCCCGGGCCTGGAGGTCCCCGGAGGGGATGGTCTCCATATCTGGCTTGGGGGCCGGCCGAATCTCGAAGGAGTCGTTGGCGCTGGTGGCTGCGGAGACGCACTGGCGCTGGCTAGGAGTGGCACTGGCAGGGGGCCAGGCTGGAGTGGCACTCGGGGTCCCGGGGCTGGGGGGCGGGTGGAGGGACTCTGAAACTCACCCTGGCTTCCACTGTCCCCGGCCAGGCAGAGGCCCAGAAGGCAGTTGTGGCTGGCCCGGGGCTCCGGGACCAAGGGCACGTTGGAGAGCAGGTGGGCGTCTGCACCGCGATGCAGACCCCGAGGGTGAACGGTGAAGGAGTTGCTGCCGGTGCTGGAGGAGGGGCTCCAGCTGCGGCGGGCCCAGGGCTCCGCCCCTCCTGCCGGGCCCAGGCGCGACGGGCGGGCGGCTGGGAGCGCAGGCAGGGCAGGGCTGCGCGGGCAGCGGCGGCAGCGGCGGCAGGGAGCGAGGGGCAGGCGCGCTCAGGGCTCCGCGGCGGCGCGCGGCGCAGCAGGCGGAACCGAACCTCTCCAGCAGGCGGCTGACGCGGCCGGGCGGCGCCCCGTACACCAGCACCTCGGCGGCGCGGATCTGCGCGGCCCCTGGGGCGGGCGGGAGGAAAGCGGGCGAGGAAGCCGGGCACCGTCTCGATGATAAGGACGCTGTCGGCGCGGAGGGCGCGCACGCCGGGCACGCGGCGGTACCGCTCCAGCAGCCGCGCCCCCGCCGCGCCCCCGCCCCGCCGCCGCTCGGCCTCCAGCCGCATGAACGGGTTCTCGCGCAGCGGGCCCAGGCTCTCGGCCAGCACCCGCTGCTCGGGCTCCGCCGCCCCGGGCCCCGCGCCCCCGCCCAGCGCGGCCAGTTTGGCCCGCTTCCGCTCCAGGATCTCGCGCTTCCAGGCGGGCACCGCAGCGCGCGGCCCCGAGCCCGGCCGCCCCAGGGCGGCCATGCTTCGAACGCGGCCGCGGACGGCTGGACTGAGGGCCGGAGTGGCCGCCGCCGTCGCGGCAGACCTGGGCGCCGCGGCCACGCCCCCTCCCGGGCCACCGACCATTGGGGGGAAGCCCGCTCTCCCCGCCCCGCGCGGGACGCCCACCTATGGCAGGAGAGGAGGGCGGGCCCCTCAGGTGACCCTACCGATTGGACAACACTCTCCTCAACCCCGCCTCCCAAGGGACTTCATTGGACAACGCCTATCACCGGAGCCGGCCTCCATTGGGAAGGCCCCTCGGACACACCCAGGCGCCTCGCGCTGCTCACTGGCGGACCCCACTTCCGCCCCTGCGCTCTCGCCTCCGGGCGTCCCTGCGGGAAGCTGGGTGGGCGGCCCCTGGGCCCCGCGCCCCGAGTGACCTTGGCTGAGCTTGGGACTTCCTCACGCTGCCAGCACCGAGGCCGCCTCTTCCATCCGCTGAGGGTGCAGGAAGGGGGCTGCTCCAGGACCGAAGGCACCCGCGCCCGTGGACGGTGCACAGGCCACACTCTGGCCCGGACCCTGCTTTCACCAGGGGTCCTCCGACCTCCGGCAGGTGCCTGCGGGGCTTCGAAATGCCAATTCTGGAGCCCTGCGCAGCCCCAACGAACCAGTTTCTCAGAAATCGCTAGTTTTTATAGGCTGCCCAGGTGGGAGCCTCTTACCCCAACCTTTCCATCCGTGGTCCCCACAAAGCATGTGCAGGAGCAGGCACAAAGGAAGCAGCCTCTCCCGCCACACGCAAGCAGGCTCACCAGGGCAGGGCCCTGTATACTTGGACAGTTCTCCAATGCATTAAGAGCCAAAAAAAAAAAAAAAAAAAAGCCAGGGTAACGGTGGGCCCCATAGGGCCGACCCCTGCGTCTGATCACTCCACCCTGCCGCCACGTTAAGGCTACTCCTCTCCCATCGGTTGAACTTCCCCCCATTCAGGCTCCAGATGCCATGACCCTGAGGGCACAGCCTCCAGGCCGACAAGTCCCTTCTGTCCCAGGGAGGGCTTCGGAGTGCTTCCACAGTCTTTCAAGCCTGCAGATAATAGGGAGATCGCTTGGAGCCATGGGGAGAAGGGGAATTGGAGTGCGGACATCACCGTCTTTCCATCACCTGCCCTGCAGTCAGCAGCCTGCTCAGTAGACACTGCTGCTTCCCACACCACTTGCCTTTCAGGGACAGTGCTCCAGGGTCACCTGGGTCTCTGCGAAGACGCAGAACAGGTTTTTCTCTTTTTAACTTGGGGATGCCCTCCTCAGCTTCTGTGCCCCATGACAGTCTGCAGCAGCCGCTAGCTTAATGCTGCCTTATTCTCCTGCCACTCCATTAAGCTGGAGAAAATAAAATTTTTTTTTTCTTTTTTTGAGATGGAGTCTTGCTCTTGTCACCCAGGCTGGAGTGCAGTGGCAGGATCTCGGCTCACTGCAACCTCCGCCTCCCGGATTCAAGTGATTCTCCTGCCTTAGCCTCCCAAGTAGCTGGGGTTACAGGCGCCTGCCACGACGCCCAGCTCATTTTTGTATTTTTAGTAGATCCAGGGTTCCGCCATGTTGGCCAGACTGATCTCGAACTCCTGGCCTCGTGATCCGCCTGCCTTGGCCTCCCAAAGTGCTGGGATTACAGGCGTGAGCCACCGCGCCCGGCCAGAATTTCATTTCAGCCTTCCAGAAGCCAAGTGTCTCCTCCCATAGGGCCCTCCTCAAATCGCCTTTCCAAAGGAAGCATCCAATGTTCATCACTTCTACCCTAATAGGGTTGCCCAATTCTGAACTACCAAAATAAAACAGGGGAACACACAAAACACAAAATCTAGAAATAAATAACATCACGAGGAAACTCACTCCCACTGTTCAGCTTGAATCTGGCTTAAGTTATGCCGACCCTAGGCTTGACACATTGTCGTAGCTGTGCAACAAACCAGATAAGCTGCCTCCAACACAAGCCCCTCCACGGTTTACACAACTAAGCATACACGCCAGGCAGAGGCGGACACTGCAATACGCTGGCCAGGCTGATGCATGAGAGCAGAGGTCAGCACACCTGTGTAACGAGCCAGATAGGACTTTTTTTTTTTTTGAGATGGAGTCTTGCTCTGTTGCCCAGGCTGGAGTGCAGTGGTGCTAGCTATCTCGGCTGACCGCAACCTCTGCCTCCCAGGTTCAAGCAATTCTCCTGCCTCAGCCTCCAGAGTAGCTGGGATTACAGGCATGCGCCACCATGCCCAGCTAATTTTAGTATTTTTAGTAGAGACGGGGTTTCACCATGTTGGTCAGGCTGGTCTCAAACTCCTGACCTCGTGATCCGCCCACCTCAGCCACCCAAAGTGCTGGGATTACAAGCGTGAGCCACCGCGTCTGGTCCCAGATAGGAAATATTTTAGCCCACTGGTTTCTGCCAGGGACAGTTTTGTCCCCCAGGGCCCTTGGCAATGTCTAGATAAACATCTGGTTGTCACAAGTGAAGGTTGCTACTGGCATGTACCCAGGAGAGACAGAAACACTGCGAAACAGCCTGCATCCTCACTAGAGAATCTTCTGGCCCTGAAGGCCAAGAGTGCCAATTAAAAGACCTTGGACTCTGAGGGTCATATTCACTCTCTGTCACACGTTCTGCTTTTGCTTTTTTTTGCAGGGGGACAGAGTCTTGCTCTGTCACCCAGGCTGGAGTGCAGTGGTGCGATCTCGGCTCACTGCAAGCTCTGCCTCCTGAGTTCACACCATTCTCCTGCCTCAGCCTCCCGAGTAGCTGGGACTATAGGTGCCCACCACCATGCCCGGCTAATTTTTGTATTTTTAGTAGAGACGGGGTTTCACCATGTTAGCCAGGATGGTCTCGATCTCCTGACCTCGTGATCCGCCCTCCTCAGCCTCCCAAAGTGCTGGGATTACAGGCGTGAGCCACCGCACCCGGCCTGCTTTTAATTATTTAGGGGTGTAAAAACCATCCTCAGCTCAAGGGTCACACAAAAACAGGCCTTAGGACATTGTTTGCTGATCCCCGCGCTACAGAGTGCCAAGGCCCACACAATACCACACACTGGCAAGAAGTCACGGGCTCTGGGGTTACAAACTATTCAACGGGTCTTCAACGTGAGCCTAGACTGTTGTCTTCACACAGGGTGGGGCAGGTGCCTGAGTTACCGGCCTCCTAGAGCAGGAAGGAGGGATTCTCCAGAACGAGTGATTCCCACCACCACCACCATCCACTAAGCTCTAGCCACAGGTTTCAACCCATCTGAAACTGCAGCTCTGTAACCAGTTACACCATGCAGCAGAGAGTATCTCAATATTCATCACATTTAACCTTTGAGGGGTACAGGCAACCACTATTCATTTCAGGAAAACATTCTCTTACTTTATTTGCATCTCAGCAAAGGTTCTCATTTGGCACCTGACTGGCATCAAACCAAAGTTCATAGGCCAACAAAGCTGGGCCACTCACAAGTTCCCCATTTGTAGGTCTCAGTGCCTATGAGTATCCGACACCTGTTCCTCTCTTCAGTCTCTCAGGGAGGCTTAAATCTGTCTCAGGTGTGCTAAGAGTGCCAGCCACAAGGTGGTGAAAAGGTCCACGGAACTGCAGTCTTCGCTGGGATAGGAAACCAAGCAGTGCCTGGACAGCAGAGCTCTTTTCGTGGGCAAGAGATAACCAGACAGGACCCTAATCGTGCTCTTATTCAACATTCTTCTCTCTCTGCCTAGACTGGAATAAAAAGCCAATCTCTCGTGGCACAGGGGAGATACAAGCTGGTTTACATTTGATCTAACAAAGGCATCTACCGAAGTCTGGTCTGGATGGACGGCACAGGGAGCTCTCAGGTCGGCGCTGCTGGTTGGAGGACATTCCTGAGTCCAGCTTTGCAGCCTTTGTGCAACAGTACTTTCCCAGGATCCACAGGAAATACTCAGAGTCCACCGGGGCATTTTACTTATATTCAGCTTCCAAGTGTCAGAGGGGTTCAGGACTGTCTGGCCTGGGGGCCTCCTCAGGACCTCAATTCAGGATTATCTACTCAAAGCATTAAATAAAAAGAGATACATTTTCAGGATGAAGGCTGCTCTTTTAAACCCTGCTGAAGAAACCATTTCAGGCAGGATGGAAATAGGGAAACCGGGCACTCAGTTCGGCGCAAGCAGGAGTTGCCTTTAGACTAGAGAGCCTCTCCTCCGGTGCGGCGCAAGTAGGGCCTCGGCTTGAGGTCAGCATTCTAGCCGTCCAGCGCTCCCTCTCCGGCACCTCGGTGAGGCTAGTTGACCCGACAGGCGCGGATCATGAGCAGCTGCAGGAGAATGAAGACCGGGGACGTAATGAGGCCGAACCAGAGCTCCCGAGTCTGCTCCGCCAGCTTCTGGCACAACAGCATCTCGAAGACGAACTTGAGACTCAGGACCGTGAGGACCCAGAAAAGGCGGAGCACCGCCAGCCGCTTCTCTCCATCCTGGAAGAGGCGCACGGACACGATGGTGGTGAAGTAGGTGCTGAGCCCGTCAGCGGCGAAGAAAGGCACGAACACGTTCCACCAGGAGAGGCCCGGGACCAGGCCATCCACACGCAGTGCCAGCAGCACAGAGAACACCAGCAGGGCCAGCAGGTGCACGAAGATCTCGAAGGTGGCGAAGCCTAGCCACTGCACCAGCTCCCGGAGCGAGAAGAGCATCGCGCCCGTTGAGCGCGGGCCGGGGCCCGGCCGAGCGTGCCACCCGCGGGGCTGCGTCTCCTCTCCCCGTGGCCCTCGCCCGCGCCTGCCGCCGCTGCTGCGAGCGAGAGGCAGAGAGCAGCCCCGCCACCCCCAGCCCTCGGCCTTGGTGCGCCGGCAATGCCCTGGCCCCGACCCGGGACTCAACCCTGGCCGCCGGTGGACGCCCGCCTCGATCGGACGCCATGCCCCACCGGGCGCGTCCCTAGTGCGTCACTTCCGGTCGACGGCGGAAGGCGGAGCGGTCTCTGTATCCCGGCCGGCGGGATCTGCCTTCTAGTTCTTAGTCTCCGACCTGGAGCCGGGCGCGTCCAGATGCCGAACCCGCAGTTTCTGGTGCTCTTTGGCAGCCAGACAGGCACGGCTCAGGATGTGTCGGAGAGACTGGGTCGCGAGGCCCGGCGCCGGCGGCTTGGCTGCCGGGTGCAGGCCCTGGACTCCTACCCGGTGGTGAGGGCTAGCTAGGGCCTCGGCGTGGGGGACAAACAGGCCTGGCGTGCCCGCTTCTCGGGGTCATCGACCCAAAAGGCGTCGCATTGTCTCTGAGAGCGGGTCTTTCCCTTATGGCGGATTTAGGGAAAGGGGAGGCTTGGGAAGAGGAGTTCAGTTTAGCACCTGGAGGAGGTTGGAACGTGAAAGAGAAGACGGTGTGGCCGCTCACATAGATTCCTCTGCCCTGTCAGCCTGAGTGCAGGAGAAGGGGGTCGAGTTTTGGGAAGGACGCCCAGTCCTTACAGCCGGAGGTCTTACGTGTGTGTGTCTTTTTGTTGAGGTGAATCTGATTAACGAGCCCCTGGTGATATTTGTTTGTGCAACTACAGGCCAAGGAGACCCCCCTGACAACATGAAGGTAAGGCTGGCCTGATGTGGCTCCTCAGATCCCTGCCCTCGACCCTCACCCCGTTTTCATTGCCTGGAGTCTAGGTGCAGTAAATAGCTCTTCTCTATCTCATGCATCTTCAGAGGTGGATTTGAGAGGACGTCCCTGAGTGGAGCTGGGGGCTCCAGTTGCTCTCTCTAATAAACTCTTCATAGCCACCAAATAGCCTTATTATCCATTTTAACCTTTCTTATCTTTCCAGGGCTATCTATATATGCATCTAGTCTGGGTCTTCTGTGTATTTCTAGACTGTATGACCCTCAGGAAACGTTGCTGAATTCTCTGACCATCTTTTAGGCACATATTCCATTCTTGGCACAGTCTGGTGCTGGGGATCCAGCTGTGAACCCAGCGCCATATTTCCGTCCTGGCAGAGTTCATACTGTAGCAGAAGCACCTAATGGGCAATGACAGTGCCAGCGAACACCTGCAGCTGGGGAAAGTAGCATATGTCACAGGAGCACTGATAAGGGGCATCGAGCCTTATCTCACCCAGCCTTGGGGCCCAGGCAGAGGTTTCTGGAAGAAAAGAGTGTAAACTGAGTCACCGAAGAATGCGTGAGGGCTAGTCAGGCACCAAGAAAGAAGGAGCAGTCTGTGCAGAGGAAAAAGATTATTTGGCTTGTGTGAAAAGTGAAAAGCAGCTCAGGGTGGCCAAGCTGAGGAGTGCACTGGGGCAAGAGGGGAGAAGAGAGGCAGGAAGCCAGGCCCAGTCCAAAGAGCCTGAGTAACCACAGCAAAGCAGATGGGCTTGAAATGAAGGGTTGTCGGAACTGTAGGGGTGACCCAGTCATGTTCCTACACTAGCAAGACCGCCGCTGGTCAGCAGGAGAGCAAGAATAATGCCATGAGATGCACAGGACAGGGAGGAGATGCTACCAGTCTGAGCTAAGGTGGTGGCAGAAGATAGAAGTGGACACGTTGCACGGGTGTTAGGAAGAGAGAGACCCCAGGACATGGAACAGACCCAAGAGGTCAAGCAGAATCAAGACAGGGATTTGGGCTCTGGATGGATGGTGGTTCCATTGACAGAAATAAGAGAACACAGTGGGACTAGGTGGTTGTGCAGGAAGGGAACCTGGAAACATTGAAGTGGAGAAGCGCAGTAGGACTAGCGCTCCAAGGAAGATCCTGGGGCACAGGGAGGTAGGTGTTAAGATAGCCACAATACAGAAGTGTGAGAAGAGGAAGCTCTTCTCTCCCTACAGGACAGGCTGCCCAGAACGTTAGAGCCCAGGAGGGCAGGAGAGTGAGCGACCAAGCAGCTAGAAGAGAGGGTGCAGCATCCCCAAGGAGAGGCCTGAGGAGCGGGTGTTCCAGGAAGGGCTCCAGCATGTAAAGCTGCACAGAAGCCGAGTAAGATAAAGCCTGAGAGGAATCCCTGGGATTTCTTGGCAAAGGGATTGTTGGTGATACCAGCAAGAGCAGCTTCAGTGGTTCGTGGGGAGACAAGCCCGGTTACAGGAGATCAGCAACTCAGTGAGTGAGTGGAGAGCATCTTTTTTTTTTCGTTTTCTTTTTTTTTTTTTTTGAGACTGAGTCTCGCTCTGTCGCCCAGGCTGGAGTGCAGTGGAGCGATCTCGGCTCACTGCAAGCTCCGCCTCCCGGCTTCACACCATTCTCCTGCCTCAGCCTCCCGAGTGGCTGGGACTACAGGCGCCCATCACCTCGTCCAGCTAATTTTTTTTGTATTTTTAGTAGAGATGGGGTTTCACCATGTTGGCCAGGATGGTCTCGATCTCCTGACCTTGTGATCCGCCTGCTTCGGCCTCCTAAAGTGCTGGGATTACAGGCGTGAGCCCGGCCGAGAGCATCTTTTTTTTTTTTTTTTTTTTTTTTATTCTGGCGGGTTTTTTTTTTTGAGACGGAGTCTCGCTCTGTCGCCCAGGCTGGAGTGCAGTGGCGCGATCTCGGCTCACTGCAAGCTCCACCTCCCGGGTTCACGGCATTCTCCCACCTCAGCCTCCGAGTAGCTGGGACTACAGGCGCCCGACACCACGCCCGGCTAGTTTTTTGTATTTTTAGTAGAGACGGGGTTTCACCATGTTAGCCAGGATGGTCTCGATCTCCTGACCTCGTGATCCACCCGCCTCGGCCTCCCAAAGTGCTGGGATTACAGGCTTGAGCCACCGCGCCCGGCCGAGAGCATCTTTTAAGAATGTCTTGAGTGTGACCCAGGTGCAGTGGCTCATGCCTATAATCTCAGCACTTTGGGAGGCCTAGGCAGGCGAATCACGAGGTCAGGAGTTCGAGACCAGCCTGGCCAACATGGTGAAACCCGTCTCTACTAAAATTACAACGATTAGCTGGGCATGGTGGTGCTTGCCTGTAATCTGAGCTACTCGGGAGGCTGAGGCAGGAGAATTTCTTGAACCAGAGAGTCAGAGGTTAAAGTGAGCTGGGATCGGCCACTGTACTCCGACCTGGGCAACAGAACAAGGCCCTATCTCAAAAAAAAAGATGGGAGAAACCTGGCATGTTTTCTGTTTTTTGTTTTTTGTTTTAAGACGGAATCTTGCTCTGTTGCCTAAGTTGGAGTGCAGTGGCACGATCTCGGCTCACTGCAAGCCCTGCCTCGTGGGTTCACACCATTCTCCTGCCTCAGCCTCCCGAGTAGCTGGGACTACAGGTGCCCGCCACCATGCCCGGCTAATTTTTTGCAATTTTTTAGTAGAGATGGGGTTTCACCGTGTTAGCCAGCATGGTCTCGATCTCCTGACCTCGTGATCTGCCCGCCTCAGCCGCCCAAAGTGCTGGGATTACAGGCGTGAGCCACCGCGCTCGGCCGAAACTCAGCATGTTTAATTGCTGGCAGGGGAGAGACAGGAGAAAGAGGCTGAACACTTGAGTAGGGACGGCAGGGGATGTGCAGTGGCTAGAGGGAGAGCTGAGCGTAGGTCAAGGGGTCTCAGATAGAGTGGGATGGAAGAGAAGGGGGTTCAGAGTGGAGCACAGGCAGGGGAGGGGAATGGTGGGATAGGGAAGCCCCAGAGCATGGGAGAGGAGAGGGACTGGGGCTGGGCTGGGCATTCAGTCAGCCAGTGGCAGGAAGCTGGTGCTCATGCTGGGACTCAGGTCAACAAGGAAAGGAAGAGTCTCAAGTATGGGCACCCACAGAGAAGACCAGGAGTTGGAGGGGGCAGGTAATGCCCACAGCAGGAACTGGGGGCTCCTTGAAGAGGCCATGGACCCAGAACCCATGGCCTTGGAGACAGGAGCGCGTCTTAGTGGCTATCCTAGCGAGACAGGAGGACCCTGGCTCCTTGCCGATGATGCTGTAGGTGAGGCAGGTGCCCCTTGCAGCAGACAGGAGAAAACAGAGGAACCACAGTCAAACGCTGAGTGACCAGGTCCCTGCCCATCTGGTGAAGAAACCCACGGGGCGCCAGGCAGTGGCTCACGCCTGTAATCCCAGCATTTCGGGAGGCCGAGGCGGGTGGATCACCTGAGGTCCGGAGTTTGAGTCCAGCCTGGCCAACATGACGAAACCCCATCTCTACTAAAAATTAGCTGGGTGTATTGGCGCACGCCTGTAATCCCAGCTACTCAGGAGGCTGAGGCAGGAGAATCACTTGAACCCAGGAAGCGGAGGTTGCAGTGAGCTGAGATCTCGCCACTGCACTCCAGACTGGGTAAAAGCAAATGCACCACAAAGAACCACACCCCACCCGAGGAAGGACCAGCATAACAAGTAGAGACGGGCAGAGGCTGAAGCAGTAGTGGATGTGACCCCCATGGGGCAAGGGCAAAGCTGGAGACTCAGGAACAGGAAACAGTTCTTTCTGTTTCTCTTTTTCTTTTTTTTCTGGAGACAGAGCTCTCGCTCTGTTGCCCAGGCTGGAATGCAGTGGCACAATCTCAGCTCACTGCCCTCTGACCTTGCAGACTCGGGTGATCCTTCCACCTCAGCCTCCTGGGCAGCAGGGACTGCAGGTGCACACTACCACATGCAAGTAATTTTTTTTTTGTATTTTTTGTAGAGATGGGGTCTCAAACTCCTGGGCTCGAGCAGTCTGCCCGCCTCGTCCTCCCAAAGTGCTAGGTTTGCAGGTGCGAGCCACCACACCTGGCCAGAAATAGTTATTTAAATGGACATGAAAAAACTTTAAAGGATTAGAAGATTTGGGAGGCCGAGACGGGCGGATCACGAGGTCAGGAGATCGAGACCATCCTGGCTAACACGGTGAAACCCCGTCTCTACTAAAAATACAAAAAAACTAGCCGGGCGTGGGGTGGGTTCCTGTAGTCCCAGCTACTCGGGAGGCTGAGGCAGGAGAATGGTGTAAGCCCAGGAGGCGGAGCTTGCAGTGAGCTGAGATCCGGCAGTTGCACTCCAGCCTGGGCGACAGAGCAAGACTCTGTCTCAAAAAAAAAAAAAAAAAAAAGATTAGAAGAGGCTGGGTGCAGTGGCTCAAGCCTGGAATCCCAGCGCTTTGAGAAGCCAAGGTGTGGGAGGATTGCTTGAGCCCAGGAGTTTGAGACCAGCCTGGGCAACATGGCAAGAGCCTGTCTTTACAAAAATAAATAAATAAAAAATTAGCTGGGCGTGGTGGCGCACATCTATAATCCCCACTAGCGAGGCTGAGGTGGGAATATTGCTTCAGCCCAGGAGGTCAAGGTTGCAGTGAGCTGTGATTTCAAGACTGCACTCCAGCTTGGATGACAGAATGAGACCCTGTCTCAGCAACAACAACAAAAACGGCCGCGGTGGCTCACGCCTGTCATCTCAACATTTTGGAAGGCCGAGGTGGGTCGGGCGTGGTGGCTCACGTCTCTCGTCTCAACACTTTGGGAGGCCGAGGCAGGTGGATCACTTGACGTTAGGAGTTCCAGACCAGCCTGGCCAACATGGCGAAACCCTGTCTCTACTAAAACTACAAAAATTAGCCAGGCGTGGTGGCACGCGCCTGTAATCCCAGCTCCTTGTGAGGCTGAGGCAGGAGAAAGACTTAAACCTGGGAGGCAGAGGTTGCAGTGAGCTGAGGTTGCGCCATTGCACTCCAGCCTGGGCTACAGAGTGAGACTCCATCTCAAAAAAAGATGAGAAGTCCTAGGAAGTATGACAAAAAGCAAGACAGAAAATGGAAGGAAGCAGATGCCACAATTCGAAGGTCATTCCAGTGGCCTCAGAATGAGAAGACAATGGTGGAGAGGAAGTTATCCAGGAAAGTAACAACGTCCAGAGCTGGGTCTGCAGCCAGAAAGCCCCATGCCCAGGAAGGGCCCTGCTGAGGATGAAAGGGCCCCCCCGGGGCATGTCGTTGTGGGGTTAGCCTCTGGGGACAGAGTGCCCTACCCACCCCAAGGGCGGCCAGTGGGGCCCTGGCTCTTCAGCGGTGGTGCCGATCCCAGGACAGACCCAGCCGCATGCCAGTCGAGTGAGGGAAAAGTCGCAGAAATGATCTCTGTGGAACCCTTTTCTCGGGAAGGAAGTTCACCAAAGGGAGCAGCGAAGATCCTTTTGGGATTCAGGAAGCAAGGGTGTCTCAGCAGCAGGGCGCTAGGGAGGCTCTCGGGGGCAAGAGGCTGGGTACATTTGCTTGCACAACGTGGCCCAGAGAGGCAGCTGATGAGGCAGTGCGTTCCCGGGAGGCCAGGGGTGGTCCAGGGCCAGGGTCAGAGCTGTGGGCTGACAAGGCCAGGGCCTCTCTGTCCACAGAGGGGCCTGGGGCCCCTACTCTAGCCTCCATGCTTGGCCATGGATAGGGGAGGTGGGTGGGTGGTGAAGACCACACACAGAGGCCACCTGGGATCCAGGTAGGGAGGGGGCAGTAGGCTCCTTGTCTGGGAGAGGGGGCCTCCGATCAAGCTGGGAGGCCACCGTGGAAGGCAGGGTGTGGAACCAGAGGATCTGGACCCTGTTGGCTCGAGGTCTTGCAGCCACGGAAGGAGGGGGATGTGTCTCAGCGACACTGGAACCTCAGAGGGCCGGGTGTGAGGGCCCCGGAGACACTAGGACCTCAGAGGTCCAGGTGTGAGAGCCTCTGGTACAGACCCATGCTTTGCTGGGAAATGACAGGTGGAGGTGAGGGACTCTTGGGGCGGTGGACAGTTTGGAGACCAAGTGCAGAGCTGCTCGTGGCAGCTCAGAGCGTGGGGCAGAGAAGGGTGATGTCCCAGGAAGGGAGCCCTACACAGGCTCGGAGTGCACAGCATGCTGTCCGGCTCCCGTGGGCAGGGTGGGCCCTGGTCTCCCCAGGCCCTGGACCAGCCCTGCCTCCCAGTGCCCATCATCCTGCAGGCTGGACCCGGGCCCTGCCTTTTGGTCAGATAGGTCCAGTTCCATTCTGCCCCCTGCCTGTTCCCCTGAGACCCTCCTCTCGCTCCCTGCTGTGGGGCTGGCCTAGAGGTTGAGGCCTCTGACTCAGAGTTTCCTCCGGCTGTAGAACTTCTGGAGGTTTATATTCCGGAAGAACCTGCCCACCACCGCCCTCTGTCAGATGGAATTTGCCGTCCTGGGCCTCGGGGACTCCTCATACACCAAGTGAGTAGGGGATGGGACAGTGGGTGGACGGAACAGTTCTGGGGGTTGAGCAACAGGTGTGCTGGCAGAGGGCAGAGACCAGCTTCCAGGGTCGGCCCCTGCAGGCCACAGGGCCCTTGCAGCAGTGCTGGCTTCTCGTCCACAACGCTCCCTGGTGGGCACCCCAGGCTTCACGCTGCAGGGAGGGAACAGGGGAGCAGGCAGGGTGACAGAGGGCTGGGCTCAGAGCCATGCTGATGTCACACAGGCCAACCTGGCGCCGGTCCCCACTCTTACAAAAAGGTGTGCTGCGAGGTGTTCACGACTTCAAGCCTGGAGGGGGACCCTGTACGCTCCTGCCGCCCCAGAGGCCGCCTCTGCCTTTTCTCCTGGGCATTTTCACAGTGCTCCTCTGCACCCTGAGCAAGGAGTAGTGTGTTCAGTGTGCAAACGGCATCTTTAGACCCCACAACAGAGAAAACCCCGACTGTCCACATAGGGCCCAGGTCCGGTGAGCACTAAGCATCAAAAGCTGTGTGCGTAGTGGGTTGTCAGTCACTTCAGATGAAAAACAGAGAACAGGAAGATCGGAGGCAGCCGCCACCCCGGTTCTGCTGGGAGGTTTTGTTCCATGCATGATGTAGTTCCGTGCGTGACATAGTTTTGTGTGTGATGTAGTTCTGTGAGTGACATTGCTCAGTGTGAGATGCAGTGTTCGTTCAGGCGAGGAAGGGAGCCTGGCTGCTGACGGCGTTCCCAGGGAGGAGCGTGACCCGGAGCCAGTCATGCCTCTCAGAACCAGAGTGAGAAGTGAAACTGACCCCTAAGAGGGTGCCTGGCTCTTCCCCAGCACACAGTTTCTTAGCTGAGGAGTGACCCACACCGTGGCTGGGGGCCTGGAGGCATCAGCTGCCTCAAGTCCCTGCCCAGGAATGAGGGCCCATCAGTGGGACGAGACCGCATGCTCCCACCTACACAGGCTCATTCTCCGCCAGCGGAGAACCTGCTGCTTGGGGCCCTGGCGCTGCCTTGATCTCGGCAGCCCCTGGCATGTGGAGGCCGTGCCCCTCCTAGGGTGCAGCCAGTGGGGAGCGTGTTTTCCACCCGAGGAAGGCCCTTGCCAGGCTCCACTCTCCACCCGGGCTCCACGCTCTTGGGTCCCACTCTGCCTGGGCACCACTCTCCGCCCAGGACCAGCCTCACTGTCTCCACAGGTTCAACTTCGTGGCCAAGAAGCTGCACCGACGGCTACTGCAGCTTGGGGGCAGTGCCCTCTTGCCTGTGTGCCTAGGCGATGACCAGCATGAGCTGGGGTGAGTCTGCGGGCGTGGTACCCACCTCTACAGTCTGGCCACACGCTGGGTCCGCTCAGGCCAGCACACATGCTCCCTCCCAGGCCCGACGCTGCTGTGGACCCCTGGCTGCGAGACTTGTGGGACAGGGTTCTGAGTCTGCTCCCACCGCCTCCGGACCTTGCCGAGATCCCTCCTGGAGTCCCGTGAGTGTGGGCCCCGGGTCACCCACAGGCGCAGCAGACCCAAGCCGGCCTGGGGACCTTGCCCTGGGTCCCTCCCGTGTGGGTGGGCAGCCCCTGGGGAGGAGTCCTGGTCTGACCAGCATGCCCTCCCACAGCCTGCCCTCCAAGTTCACCCTGCTGTTCCTCCAAGAGGCGCCCAGCACGGGCTCTGAGGGGCAGCGGGTAGCTCACCCCAGCTCTCAGGAGCCCCCGTCAGAGTCGAAGCCCTTCCTAGCACCCATGATCTCCAACCAGAGAGTCACTGGCCCCTCCCACTTCCAGGACGTTCGGCTGATTGAGTTTGACATCTCGGGCTCCGGCATCAGGTGAGGCCTGAGCATGGCCCAAGACACCAAGCAGGCAGTGGGGACTGCTGGGGACCGAGGAGGGCACGGTGAGGTGGGCCGTGGGTCTGGAGTTCAGAGGAGGCCAGGCCGGGCTGCAGAGGATGGCTTCCGTCCGGGGCCCTCAGTGTCCTCCTCGCAGAGTCCCCACAGCCCCGGTGGCTTCTTCCATACAGTTTTGCTGCTGGCGATGTGGTGCTGATTCAGCCCTCCAACTCGGCTGCCCATGTCCAGCAGTTCTGCCAGGTGCTGGGCCTGGACCCTGACCAGCTCTTCACGCTGCAGCCACGGGAGCCAGGTGAGCCCGGCCTCGGCCACCCTGACTCTCTGCCCTCTCCCGTGCCTTGGGCCCCCACCCCAACCCCGCCGCAGCCCACGGAGACCTGCCGCTCACCCTGCAGATGTCTCCTGCCCCACGAGGCTGCCCCAGCCCTGCTCCATGCGGCATCTCGTGTCCCACTACCTGGACATCGCCAGCGTGCCTCGCCGCTCCTTCTTTGAGCTCCTGGCCTGTCTATCTCTCCATGAGCTGGAGCGGGAGAAGCTGCTGGAGTTCAGTTCTGCCCAAGGCCAGGAGGAGCTCTTTGAATACTGCAACCGGCCCCGCAGGACCATCCTGGAGGTGAGGTGGGCAGGGCAGGCCCAGCCCCTGAGGCTACAGCCACGCTGCAGCCACCCTGAGACTCTCTTTGCCTAGGTGCTCTGTGACTTCCCGCACACAGCTGCTGCTATCCTCCTGGACTACCTGCTGGACTCCTCATCCTCAAGTATCCGCCAAGGGCCTTCCATCAGCCTCCTCGATGCTGCAGGGGAGGGGCCTGCGGGTGGACGGTGATCGGCCCTGGCAGCTGGGACCGCGGCTGTGGGGCTTTGTAGGCAGGGGCTGCCCTCTGAGCAGCTGACGCCCCACTGTGGACTGCCCCCTGGGAGGTGGTGGTGGGCCCATGGCCCAGGCACAGGTGAGGGCAGCCTCCCTGCCCCACCACCCCACCTCACCATCCTCCCGAAACTTTGATGATTTGATTTTGAGCGATTTTGATGATTTGATTTTGATTGTTTTGAGTTTGATCCTCTTGATTTTGATTTATTCCTTGAGTTTGTTTTGAGCCGCTCTTGAGCGATTTTGATTTTTGTCTCTGAGCGATGATTTTTGATTTGTTTCGATTTTTTGATTTTTGTCTCTTGAGTTTATTTTTGATTTTTATGATCTTTCGAGCGATTTTTTATTTTTTGAAATGATTTACTTTTTATGATCTTTGAGCGAGAGTGATTTATTTTCGAGCGATTTTTGATGAGCATCTTGAGTTGAAATTGATTTCATTTATTTTGTTTCGAGCCTTTCCGCTGGCATCCCTGGACCCTGGGCAAGGTGACCCCTGCTCCCAGGGTGGGGGCCGTGGGCCAGTATCCCCTTCTCTCCCATGCTCACGCAAATGCTGGGCTAGGGCCCTAGCAGACGAAGCACAGGTCTTTGATCCTCTTCATACCACTTCTCTCCTGCAATAGGTCCTGTCCGGGTGCCCCTCTGGGTGCGGCCTGGGAGTCTGGCCTTCCCAGAGACACCAGACACCCCCGTGATCATGGTGGGGCCCGGCACTGGGGTAGCCCCCTTCCGAGCAGCCATCCAGGAGCGTGTGGCCCAGGGCCAGACCAGTGAGCACCCAGGGTCCCAGGGCAGGGTTGTGGCCGGGGCTCCCCAGCTGAACCTCAAGGACCTGTGGCCAAGAGCACCCTGCATTTCCCTAGGAAACTTCTTGTTTTTTGGCTGCCGCTGGCGGGACCAAGACTTCTACTGGGAGGCGGAGTGGCAGGAGCTGGAGACGCGGGACTGTCTGACCCTTGTCCCTGCCTTCTCCCGGGAACAGGTGTGTGTGCTCAAGGGCTGGGAAGGGAGGGGAGGGGGCTCAGACTCAGCTGTCAGCCCTGTTCTCTGCCCTACAGGAGCAGAAAGTGTATGTGCAGCACCGGCTCCGGGAGCTGGGGTCGCTCGTGTGGGAACTGCTGGACCGCCAGGGCGCATATTTCTACCTGGCAGGGTGAGCTGACCTTGGTGCAGCAGGACTGGGCCCAGTCCCTGGGTGCCGGGCCTCACTGAGCTTTCTGCGACCTACCCCTCTAGCAACGCCAAGTCCATGCCAGCGGACGTCTCGGAGGCCCTGATGTCCATCTTCCAGGAGGACGGCGGACTCTGCAGCCCCGATGCAGCCGCGTATCTAGCCAGGCTCCAGCGGACACAGCGCTTCCAGACCGAGACGTGGGCCTGAGGCCCGAGGCTGCCCGTGCCCCCTCTGATGGCCATCCTCCTGGGAGCCCAGGAAGGCGTCCACGAGGGAGCTCCTGGCCAGCAGCTGTCGTCCTCTCAGACCAGCCAGCTGGTCCTCTGGGAACAGCCAGCTCTCGAGCACAGCCACACTCCCGTTGACTCTGGATCCCACCCTTTGAACCCTGACCCCACTGCAGCCTCTGCCCAGCCAGCCCTCCCCTCCCACACCCTGACAGTGAGCTGTGTCCTCGTCCCCCCTACCCCCTTCCCAGTCAAGGTGGTGACCTGGGCCTCTTCACCTCACCAGTGAAGTGACCCAGGATGGCATCAGCAGCCCCATGGGCACCAGGGGTGGCATAGGGCACCCATGAGGCTGCACTGCACTCCTCTGCCCTGGGGCCACCTCGGCCGCTGCAGCCTGCCAAGCAGCACATTCCAGTCACTGCCCCCGCGCCTCCACAGGGCTCAGGCTGTGCTCAGATGCCACTAAGATGCCAGCTCCCTGAGAGCAGTGGGGGTGTCCCAGGCTAGAGCAGCCTGTTCTCTCCTGGTCCCAGGAAAGCCCTTGCAGTAAATGGTGGCCTTTGAGTGGCTGCTTCTAGCACAGGCTTCTTTCCTCTAGCTCCTCCCGGTGCCCTGGGTGCTGGGTGGGTGGGTGCCATGGTGCACCCTTGCTGGGCTGCCTGTACCCCAGTGGCCTCTGCAGCTCTTCTGTCTGTCTCTAATGTGATATGCGCCCTGACTGCCTCGTTCTCAAGGGCTTGGTGGGTCGGCTAAGGTCTGATCGCCAGGACCAGGTTCCGGGCAGGTGCTGGGAAGGTGTAGCCAAGCCGTCCGTCAGTCCTACCAGGGAGTCGAGGCTGCCGGAAAGAGGAGCGGCGGGAGGGGGCGTGGTTGGTGCAGGCCCGCCCCTGGGAGGGGTTTTAGGCACTGGGAGGAAAAGTCCCTGTTGGAGGAGTCCGGTGGCTGTTCACACCCGCCTCGCTGTCTCGGAGTCGCTGTCTGTGGTCGGCGGGTCGCTGGCACAGTACTAAACATGGCTGAGGCTGGGTTCCAGCCAGATCTGACTGGGGACGGCACGGTGTGGGCCCAGGATCCACCCAGAGCAGGCCGGCCTTGCTGGGGCCCCAGTAAAGTCCAATTCCAGTGAGGAGAGCCAGCCGGGAGGTCAGTGCCAGAGCCCTGGTGGAGCCCAGACCCTGCTTCCCCTTGAGGGCCGCCCCTGTTGCCGCCCTGGGGTCCTTGCCCTCCTATCCTGACTCCTGCCCCAGGGCCACCACCCCTGAACTGTGCCCTGGGGCCCCCACCCTCCACCCGGCCGACTCCAGCTCTGGGCATGTCAGTCCACCTGGACGTTTTGTGGGCTTTGAGTGCCTGGACCCTGTGTGCCAAGTGCCAGCAAGTGAAGGGAATGACCTTGGGCCCCCCCAAGGTGCCGAGACTCCAGCCAGTGAGCCCCTGCTGGGGGCCGTGGCCATGGAGGGTGCCTGGGCCCTTCCAACTTGGAAGGAAGAGGGGAGAGAGCAGGCAGCGGGGCAGGGAGAAGAGGAGGAGTGCCCAATCTGCACAGAGCCTTACGGGGCCGGAGAGTACCGCCTGGCCCTGCTGAACTGCGGCCATGGCCTCTGTGCGGGCTGCCTGCACAGGCTTCTGGGCTCGGCCCCCAGTGCCGACCTGGGCCGGGTGCGCTGCCCGCTGTGCCGTCAGAAGACGCCCATGCTGGAGTGGGAGATCTGCCGACTGCAGGAGGAGCTGCTACAGGCCGACGGGCCCTCACACCAGCCCCGCCGAGAGACCCCTGCACCCCAGCACCGCAACCCTGGGCCCTGGGGCTCCCTGGAGCACCGCTACCACCTGCGCTTCCTGGCAGGGCCCGCGGGCGGCCGGGGCTGCCTGCCCTTCCTGCCCTGTCCACCCTGCCTGGGTGCCCGTCTCTGGGCCCTGCGGGAGCGGGGACCCTGTGCCCGCCGCCTGGTGCTGCTGAGCCTGCTGGCCCTTGAGCTGCTGGGGCTGCTGCTGGTCTTCACGCCACTCGTGCTGCTGGGGCTGCTTTTCATGCTGCTGGACCGCTCTGGCCGCTGAGCAGAGCCCAGGACAACCCTGACGCCAACAGGCCAGGGGGCCCAGACTGACCCACGTCCCCATGCCTGGGTGCTGTGAGGCCTGATGACCAGGCTGAAAAACCCAAGGTTGGGTCCAGGGCAGTGGCCTTCAATCAAGACCTCCCATTGCTGAACCCACGACCAGGGCTACCCAAGAGCCTGACCCTGCCAGAGTCCATGGCTGTACTGCTGCCCAGACACTAGCTGAACCCAAGGACACTGGTGCCCAAGGACAGCTTCTGGAGGAGGCTGGCCCAGCAGGAAGGTCTGCGAGCAGGGCCCCATTCACCCTGCAGTAGACGGGCACCATACTGGCCACGGGCCGATGCTGGCCACACTTCCCCCTCCAAGGGCCAGCCAGGCACAGCAGGCATGAAAGTGAACAGAGATACAGCAGCGAGTTCCTTGGAGAGGGCAGGGACTCCGCCCACTTTGTGTTCAGATAAGGGCCAGTGCATGTCCCTGAAGGTCAGGCCAGCCGGGGGAGGGGCCCATGCTGCGAAAATTCAGCCTGCAAAGGCTCCTCTCCCCACCTGGTCAGGCCTGGACCAGCCGGGGGTCGGTGCTGGCCTTTATTGCAGGGGACAAGGGCCCACCCAGACCTTGGAACATAAGCACCAGGCCCAGCTCTGCCTCTGCACACCCTCATGTCACCACGCCTGGGATGGAGACATCGGTGGCCCAGCGAGAGACGGAGCATTGAGCCTCGAACATGAAGCAGCTTTCAATAAACCAGCTCCTGGGGATGCCATTGTTACTGCTTGTCTTTGTTACCCCGTTTTCACCATCTGGGCGGGCTCTTTTTTTTTTTTTTTTGAGACAGAGGCTCACTCTGTTGTCAGGTTGGAGTGCAGTGGCACGATTTCTGCTCACTGCAACCTCCACCTCCTGAGTTCAAGCAATTCTCTTGCCTCACCCTCCTGAATAGCTGGAATTACAGGCACGCGCCACCACACCTGGCTAATTTTTTTGTATTTTTAGTAGAGAAGAGGTTTCACCACGTTGGCCAGCCTCGTTTTGAACTCCTGACCTCAGGTGATCCATCCGCCTTGGCCTACTGAAGTGCTGGGATTTCAGGCATGAGACACCACACCCAGCCTGGGGCGGGCTCTTCCTCACACCCAGGTGGTCCAGGTGCCAGACAGGAGGCGCTGGGTCCTTCTTCCCCTACCACCCTCTCAGCCGGTCTTTGTCCCTAACCCCTGCACAGATGCCCATAGACAGATGCCCCTCACAACCTTGGAGGATCCAGGTGGGTGCTCAGGGCCAGGTGGACGCCAGGAGGGAAATCAACTGAATTGTCCCCCATACCATTGAAAATGTCCCTCCGCCCAGCTGGGGTGGCTCTGTACACCCACCACACAGCCCCGCCAGGCGCACATAAGCAGACCACTGTACGTGTGGGGGTTTGCACCCACGCTCGCAGCCCAGCCCAGCCCCCAGTGCGCAGAGCAGGCCCACCCTGAGCAGTGCTGGGCCTCTCTCTGGAAGCTCCAAGCTGGGCCCTGTCTGGATTGCAGCCCTGGGTGCCCACCATAGGCCTAGGCCTGAGCACAGCCCACAGGAGCAAGCTTCAGTCCAGGGAACAGGTGCAAACTTTGGCAAAGAGTTTTAATGGCAAAGTTGGCTGCAGCGACAATGCCACTTGGGGTGGGGCCAGAAGCCATGGTGGGGAAGGAAGGGTCAGCGGGTGGCAGGGCAGGGCTGGGTCCCTGAAGAAGCGGCGAGTGAGGCTCAGCGGGCAGTGGCGGGCGGGCAGGCGCTACTACATGATGGAGCAGGCGGACAGTGGGTTCCGCACGTGGCAGGTGCACGCAGCCCCACAGTACTGCCGGAAGGTCTGGTAGCAGCTGCCCTCGGGCTCAGCCCCCCACTGACCCCCAGATGGGGCTGTCAGCGCCTCGGGCGGCAGGCGGCTCAGGATGGATGTGTTGACAGCCAGCGCAGCCAGGCCGTAGTCGGTGAAGAGCACAGTCTCGCGGCGGCAGGTGGGGCAGGAGATGAACTTGTACTTGGGGCAGGACTCGTAGAGAATCTGCAGGCACTGCTCACACACAGAGTGCAGGCAGGACAGCACACGGGGCCGCCGCTGGGTGACGTTGTAGGTGTGCCCACAGGTGGGGCACTCCAGGGGCTCGCCTGCCGCTGCCGAAGAAGCCGCCGAGGCCGAGGGGCCTGGCCGAATCACGTACTGATTCACAATGACCTCATCCTCTGGGGCTACACGGGGAAAGCCCAGCTCTGTGCTTCCCTTACGGGGCCGCCGCGGCAGCGGCGGGGTATGGGGTGCCCCTTCCAAGGCAGGCATGTCCCCCCCACATGCCTGGTTGACAATGATCTCTGTGTCTGAGGGCCAGGCACGCTTGGGTGCCAGAGTTGGGGTGGGCCGGGGAGCAGGCGGGAAGCAGGGGGCAGCCGGTAGCTCAGGGAACTTTTCAGGGTGGACAATCTTCATGGCCTCCATCTTGAGGATGACATGGGGGCCCTTCAGGCAGGACATGAGGAGGCCCGGCCAGCCACTGCCCGCCTCGGGCCCGGGGTCAGAGGGCATCCGGCTGTCTCCAGTCAGACTGGATGTTCGGGTGGGTGGGGGCGTTGTGTGGGGCTGGGGGGCAGGTGACGGGGCAGCATCCTGGTCCCGCCAGGCCTGAGGGAGCCCCCGGCCAGCCCGTGGACTCCTACTAGGGGCAGCCGGCGAGAGTTGGGGGCGCAGGGCCCCCCCCAGTGGCCACAGTGGCTTCTCTGGTCCAGTCCTGGGAGGAGGAGGAAGGGGTGGGGGAGGGGGAGGCAGGCGGGGGCAGGGGGGTGTGGGAGGCTGCCCTGGGCTGGGGGTCTGGCCCAGGGTCTCACCCAGGGTCTCTGGCTGCTGAGGCTGGCGAGGGGGCGCGGGGGGGGGCTCCCCCTGTAGCCGAGGTCAGCAGGCCGCGGGCCGGGACATCGGGGCAGGCAGGGGCTGGGTGGGCCCCATGGCTCCAGGACAGGGCGCCCAGGGAAGGCAGCTAGCCGAAGTGCTGGCTGCAGGAGGACCCGGGCGGCAGGCTCCGCGGCAGGAGCAGAGGCGAGGCCTGGACCAGGCCTGAGCTGCAGGTGAGAGACGGCGTGAGGGCAGTGCTCGGGCTACCTCCACCCTAGCCCTCGCCGGGCACAAAGGACCGGGCGCCCGACCTCTGACCCTGACCTCAGTCGTGGGATCCCGACCTCCGCGGGGCTTGGAACCCAACCCCCTCCCCGGTCCCCGCCTCCAAGGCCAGACGCACCTTCCCGAGGGCCGACCCCCGTCGCGTGGGGAGGGGCGCTGAGTCCGCCCCCGGCCCCCGCCCCCTGCGCTCACCTGCCCCAGCCTGGCGTCCCGGCCGCGCGCCGCCGCCGCAGAGGTTGTCTCAAAGGCAGGCCCGGACGCGGCGCCCGCGTCTTGGCCTGGCAGCTTGGGGGGCTCCGGCGGCTCCCGCGGCGGCCGCAGCGACCTCAGGCGATGGCAGGGCCCGGGCGGCACCGAGGGGCGCGGGCGCGGGCGCGGGGCGCGGGTTTCGGCGCGGCGGCGGCGGCGGCAGGTGCGTGCGGAGCGTGGCGCGCTCTGCGGCGGAGGCGCGGGGACCGCAGTGCGCGCGGCGCCCGCCCGCGCCCGCAGCGCCACCCCCCGTCTGGGGACCCGCGCGGGGTCTGCGGGGCGGGGCCAGCCTCCCGGCCGCCCCTCGGTCCGCTCCCGGCGTCGCCCTCGCTGGCGGACTGCGTGGGGGGCAGGACCCCCGCGTCTCCCCCAGTTCTCTCCAGGCTGACCCTGGGTCCTGGTCAAGCCTCCCGCCTCCAAATTCAGGAGGGGAATCCGGCTGTTCTCCTCCCTCACACTAGGAGGCCTCAGGACGCTGGAGGGAGAGGGAGGGGACCTGCGCGGTGGATACCAGGGGAGCTGGTTCCAGAGCCCACCGGTGCCTGCCCCCGCCCCCCGCCCCATGGGAAGTCCCTGAGTCCTCCAGCTTCGCCCATGCCCGGTGCCGCAGCTCAGAAAGGGTGCTGTCACCCTAAGGGGCAAGAGCTGGGCGGGTGGAGCGGGTCAGAGGGCCGACGCCGGTGGACGGACGGGTCCGGTGGGAGTGCGCGAAGGACAGGCTGGCAGCCCAGTGCGGCGCGCAGGCGACCCTGAGGACCGCACCTGCCCAGACAGGGTGGCCTCCGGCACTCCAGCGCGCAGGCCCGGGGCCTCTCCGCTTCCTCACCCGGGGCTTCCCTGCCTTCCTGGGTCCGCCTTCTGCCCGTGGAGCCCTCGGGCTTGCTGGTCACCGTGGGGCAGCGGACCAGGGCTTCGAGGGCCTCCGCTGCCACGCTGTGACCAGCTCTGGCCCCGCACCTGGCCCTGAACAGCCTGGCCTCCTTCAGCTCCTCTCTCCGCTGGACTGGCCAGACCGCACCTGCTCTAGGCAGAGCCCCAGGGCCTGCAGAGTGCTGAGCTCAGAGGGGACGGTGCCCCTGGTGCGGGAGCTCGCGTGGGCAAAACAGGCTGGAGGAGCGGCCCTGCCCATAGGGTCTGGCTTGACCCCTCCATGGGGCCTCGGGCTAGTGTCACTCAGAAGAGCAATAGGGAGAGCTGTGCGGGTGACAAGGGCGCTGCTGGAGGGGTCCTTACGGGGCCCTGGCAAGATGGTGGGGCAACTGAGGCTGCCTGGGCCTGGAGAGGGCCGGGAGCCCAGCTCCGCCGCAGGCTCTGCTCGCCGACCCGGCGCGCGCCCGAGGAAGCACCAGGCCGCAGGCCCCGCCCCCTCCGCGAGACCCCGCCCCGTATGGATGAGGCCCCGCCCCATCACAAGGCTCCGCCCCCAGGCCCGGCCTTTACAGCTCCGCCATTCAGAGCTGGGGAACCCCAAGCCGAGTCTTGGTTACATCCGAACCGGGTCTTTCGGGAAACCCTGGAGCGCGGAGGCTTCTGGGAAATAAAATTTCCACGGCCTGGCCCTGCCTTGTTAGCGCATGCGCTATAGGCGCCACGCAAGGGGCAGGCAGAGCGGTGGGCGGGGCTTCCGGCGCCTGCGCAGTGGACCTCTGTCTCCGGCCTCTTAAGTTTTGGGTCCCCAGGAGCACCCAGTTCTCCCCAAATCGGGGCCGGGTTGCCTGAACTCATGTCCCGACCGGTCTGACTGGCCCCACACAGGCCACGTCTGACTGGACCCCGCCCTTCCTGGTGCTCCCCTGGGCCCCAAGGCATGGGTCGCCCCCGCGGCACTCCCCGGTGCCCGCTGCACCCCTGCCTCCGCCGGTGCTCGGCTGGAGGCGGGGGGCCCAGGGTGGGGACGCTGGGGGGACGCGTGTGGCCCCCACGCCTGCCAGCCAGAGAGTAACTGCAGTTCGAGAAATGAGCTAAAAACGTCAGTAGTGTTTAAAGCCTGTGTCATTGATTGTAAGATAAGACCTGTGACAAAACGTGCAAATCAAACATTTTTTATTAGTGAAAAAAGCAGAAAAGCCACTGGGCACGGTGGCTCACGCCTGGAATCCAGCACTTTGGGAGGTGGAGTTTGAGATCAGCCTAGGCAACATAGCGAGACCTAGGTCTCTATGAAGAATCCGCCGGCCCGGTGGTGTACCTGTAGTCCTCCCAGCTACTCAGGAGGCCGAGGTGGGAGGATCACTAGAGCCCAGGAGGTTGAGGCCACAGTGAGCCAGATCATGCCACTGCACCTCAGCCTGGATGGAAAAGTGAGACCCTGTCTCAGAAATCGGCCGGGTGCGGTGGCTCACGCCTGTAATCCCAGCACTTTGGGAGGCCAAGGCAGGCAGATCACCTGAGGTCAGGAGTTTGAAACCATCCTGGCCAACATGTTGAAACCCTGTTTCTACTAAAAATACAAAAAATTAGCCAGGCGTGGTGGTGGGTGCCTGTAATCCCAGCTACTCGGGAGGCTGAAGCAGGAGAATCGCTTGAACCCAGGAGGCAGAGGTTGCAGTGAGCCAAGATCACGCCACTGCACTGCAGCCTGGGCAACAGAGCAAGACTCCATCTCAAAAAAAAAAAAAAGCAGAAAGCCTCCAAGAGCCTAAGGCTCTCAAACATCTTGGTTTCTGCTTAAGTAGAGGCTCAGAGACTTAGAGGCCCTGCCTCAGCCGGGGCTTTGAGATGTGTGAGCAATGGCTGGGGACTGCAGGTCCGGGAATCTGAGGGCCTCACCCCACTTCCTTTCCAGAGCCATGACCTCAGGCTCACCTCCTGCCCTCCTCTCTGGCAAGTTGCAGATGCCCTTTAGGGCCCCGGCCATGCCCCAGATGTGAAGGTCTGAGTCACCGGTTTGGCAGTGCCCCTCAAAGCCCAGGCCTGGGCTGCCGCCCACCTGAGGACGAGGAGTGGGCCAGCTGCCGTGCTCCCGTTGCTGGGGCCTCTTGGGGTCTTGGGAACCCCATCTCTGAGCCCCGCCCCATTGCCCCGCCCCTATCTCTGAGCCCCGCCCCATTGCCCCGCCCCTTCCGAGGAGGGAAAAGGCGGCTGCCAGTCGCTCAACTCAGGCACTGGGACCTAGAGCTCAGAAGACCAAAAGGACAGACTGCCACGCTGCTACCACAGGTGAGCCCTCGGCCGCCGGGACTGCCCTGAACTTAGGGTCACTGCAGGGTCAACCCCCTTCTCTCCCATCTCTCAGCCTCCACCAGCCATTCCCAGCTCCATCCCAGGACCAATGCTGCCAGGGCAGGGGGAGGATCCCTGGCAGGGGTGGCAGCTGGGAGACACCGGCCCTTGCTGCTCACTGACACTTGGCTCACACCCATGACACTAGCCTCGCACACACATTTGGAGGTGACAGCACCCCAGGCACTGATGCCTTGGGGATGCTGGCCTAGGACAAGGCACGCCGCTCCTGGGTGAGGCCTTTCTTGGGCCGCAGGCTCGTGGGCAGCCTCGTACTCCGCTGAGTCCGTATCTGTCTTCTCTGCCCACCCCCTGCAGGCTGGACCATGGACCCCCAAGAGATGGTCGTCAAGAACCCATATGCCCACATCAGCATCCCCCGGGCTCACCTGCGGCCTGACCTGGGGCAGCAGTTAGAGGTGGCTTCCCCCTGTTCCTCATCCTCGGAGATGCAGCCGCTGCCAGTGGGGCCCTGTGCCCCGGAGCCAACCCGCCTCTTGCAGCCGACTGAGGTCCCAGGGCCCAAGGGCACCAAGGGTGACCAGAGGGCTGCCCCCATCCAGAACCATCAGGCCTGGCAGCAGCCTGGCAACCCCTACAACAGCAGTCAGCGCCCGGCCGGACTGACCTATGCTGGCCCTCCGCCCGTGGGGCGTGGCGATGACATCGCCCACCACTGCTGCTGCTGCCCCTGCTGCCGCTGCTGCCACTGCCCCCCGTTCTGCCGCTGCCACAGCTGCTGCTGCTGTGTCATCTCCTAGCCCAGCCCACCCTGCCAGGGCCAGGACCCAGGCCTCAGCAAAGGTGACTCAGGCAGTGCCCGGACATTCAGGGTGGCTGTTGTCAGGGGCGTCAGCCCCTTCCCACCAGGGACTGGGGCACGGACCCACCAGGAAGGTGGCCGCTCAGCCCGAGCTCCTGAAACGGAATCCCAGGCCCTGGCTGGAGAGGGACACTCTTGATTATCTTAAGGCCCAAGCAATAAAGCAGGGTGATCTTCCTGCCAGCAACTCTTCTTTGCTGCAGGCTCCTTTGGGAGGGGGTTGTAGCTGGACACAGGGCATCTGCCCCTTTATGCCGGCCCAAGGACACATACACACACAGTCACCGTGGACATTGCGGGGACAGGGATGCTACTGCCTCATGACATCCACACTCTCCCCTGGCCTGCAAGTCCCGGGTCTGCCCAGAGGCTGCATGGGGGCTTGCAGTGTGTCCACGGCCCTGGCTGAGCCAGGTCTGGATGTGAGCTGACTTGCGCTCCCTGGGGCCGAGGCTGAGGCTGAGCTGGGGTCAGTCCATGGGTCGGACAGCAGGAGGATGCGGCGCACAGAACTGGGGGGACCCCACGAAAGGCCTCCAAGAGGAGGAGCGTGTTGGCAGGAGGGTGGTGGGTGCGGCACAGGTGCTGCAGGTTTCAGGGAGTGGAAGGTCGGGACAGGAGAGCTCAGACAGCCAGGACCACACCCTGCCCACTGGTGATTCACCTCCCAACCTTGGCTGGGATGTTTTTCTAGTTTCCCAGGAAATATCTAATTCCTGCATACCTGCTGTCCTGCCTCGGGGCCTGGGCTTCCAGGAGGAGGTCGCCTGGACCAGGCCTTGAGGACGAGGCAGGAGGAGGCTGGGGCCGTGGGTTCTGGGCCGTCTCCGGGTCTGTCTGAGCAGGGCGGGGGCCTCTCTGGCGCTAGGCTGCTCTGCACAGGTACTGCCTCACCACTGTAGGCCAGGATGCCAGGCAGGGAGTGAGTGTTGAGGCCAGCTTAGGATGCCCTGGTGTTCCGGGCAGGGCAGAGACAAGGGGAGGAGGCGGCAGCCGAGCTGGCCACGCAGGACAGACGGGTCCTCACGCCATGCCAACCCTTCCCTGACGCATGGTGACCGGCCCCACAGCAGGGCAGGGCAGGCGCGTGGCATGCAGAGGTCTCCAGGCGTGGGACGGATAGGTCACTGCCCTGATCCTGTGCCAGGACTTAGCATGCCAGGCTCCCCGCCTTGTCCCGTTGCTGGCCCCCACCGGAGGGTGACCGCACCCAGGCCAGCCACGGGAACCTGTCTGACCAGTCCTGGGGGCAGACTGCCAAGAAGGTGGGCAGGGGTGAGGAGGGGCCGTTTGCTCCCACCCAGCGGGGCTGTGAGTGGTCCTGTGGTCCTGCCCACCTGTTCCAACCCTTCTTGGTCCCCCAACTCTGCTCTGCCTGCGGTCCGGTGAGGACACACTGATCGCACCTCCTGGAACCTGGGCCTCCCATGGTGGCCTGGAGGCTGCAGACGCGCAGAGCAGCCGGGAGCTGCCCGCCAAGGAGGCGTCTGGAGCTGTCTGGGGTCCCGGGCTGGGAGCGGGGATCCCCAGACACGGAGCTGGTGCGCCACCTGGAGGCCATGCGGACTGGTGCAGCCCCCTGCCGTCCGGTGGGCACCAAGGTGAGGCTGAGAAGCCAGCCACACAGATCCACAGACAAGCACAGTGGCAAAGTCTGCAGAGGGCTCTGAGCCAGCAGGGAACCCTGGCAGGCTTCCTAGAGGAGGAGATGCGAGCAGAGGCCAAGGCAGGAAAACATTCCAGTATGGAGTGGAGGTTAAGGGAAGGGGAGGGTAAGGGTGAGGGAGGAAAGGGGAGGGGAGGGAGAGGGTAAGGAAGGGGGAGGGGAGGAGGAGAGGAGGAGTGAAGGAGGTTTTGAGCATGAGGAAGGGTGTGAGCATGGGGAGAAGGCCTGAGAGTGGAGGAATGGACCGCAAGGCCAGCCTGGATGAGGTGTTAGCAGAAGCTGGCTGGGTCTGGACAGGAGGGGGTGGGCAGGGGCGGGGGGCACCTTATCTCTTGCAAGTGGGCGGTGCCGTTAGATCTAGTTTCAAGGCTTTGTGGCTGAAACGGGAGCCCATGCCCGCCACAGCTGGCCACCTGCCTCTCTCCTGACTCCCGTGCAAGGCCAGTAATGCAACCCAGGAGAAAGCCGCAGGGCGCCCTGGGTCCCCACCCCCTTCTCCGGCCACCCTGTGGCTGTGCATAGCCGCCCAGCAGAGCCCATGCAGGTAAGAGACCTGGGCTCAGGTTGGCTGGGAGGGTGGGGGCCCGGGGCTGGGCCAGGGGGGTCCTGCGGGAACAGGAGCCTGCCCGGCTGGCGCCCACATGAACCAGAGGTGCGCAGACCCTGGTGTCTGCCTGTGCCCCGGTGCCACCCTCCCTCCCAGGTCTGCATGCACCAGCCCCACAGACCCAGCGCCTGACCTCTGGGGTGGGCTCCTGGGGCCAGCACCCCATCCAGGCAGACGGTCCCCGAGGCGGGATGTCCACTGCTGGCTTCCCTCTGGTAGGATGCTGCAGCCAGAGGGCCCCCAGGCCTCGGAGGAGGGGGGCCCCCACAGGAGAGATTGCATCATCTGCTGCTCAGCCTATGACCTCTCCGGGCACCTGCCCCGCCGCCTCTACTGCGGACACACCTTCTGCCAGGCGTGTGTGCGGCGACTGGACGCCCCAGCACCCGAGCAGCGCTGGATCCCCTGTCCGCAGTGCCGCCAGAGCACGCCCACGCCTCGTGGAGGGGTGCCCATGCTGGACCTGGATCTGGCTGCTTTCCTGGCGGTCAAGGCTGAGCGGGAGCCGGCAAGACTGGAACCCCTACCCCTCACCTCCCTCAAAGGCAGCAGCATCACTCAGCAGCCAGCTGGGCTGTGCCCTGCCCTGGGTCCCCAGCCCCACTTCCCCCCTACCAGATACTGCTGCTGGGGCTGTGGCAGCCTCTGCTGCCCACCCCTAGGCAGCCCCGAGGTCTGAACTCTGGCCATTCCCACCCCTGCAGGGGAAATGCCTGCCTTGGAACCCCTGACCACGCACCATCATGGGCTCAGCCCACTCAGAGCAACCTGGCAGTAGCGTCCCGTACGCAGCTCCGTGGGGCCCAGCAGGGTGGTGTCATCCCAGCTGTGAACATTCCAGGCCGCAGCCTAAGGTTGGGGGCTGGGAGGTTCCGCAGGAGGCTAGTGACCTCCCACCTGTCCTGGCCACAATTACCAGACCCCAAACTAGCCCGACCGGGTGTGCCTGGTGAGGACACTGCTGACTGAGTGGGTGGCAAGCCCGGCTTGGGCCTAGATGCAGCGCAAAGGATGGCTCCCAAGAGGATGCAAAGGCCAGTCCCGGAGGCCTGGGCTGCAGGCTGGAGGGGCAGGGCCTATCCAGCTATGCCTTGCGGGCTGCCCAGAGCAGGTCTCCCCTCTCCCCCAGACATCCCCAGGGTGTACCAGGAGGGTGGCAAGACCACCTCCTTCCTCCCTGCCCTGCACGGCAGCCCTGTGAATTCACCCGCTCAACAAAGCTCATGGAGTTCCCACTGTGTGTCAGGCGCAGTTCCGGGAGGGTCTCGTACAGGCACGAAGCCGTGAGGGCATTGAAGAGGACGTCTCAGCGGGGCCTGCTTGAGGTGTCACAGCCCACTTGATCTCATCCTTGGCTAAACCTTTCCTGGCTCCCGGCAGCCACCACACAGACCCTTTTGAGGGGCCGGGGCCGGGGCCGGGGCTGGGGCCAGAGACTGGACAGCAGTGACCACCAAGTCCGTGCTACACCCACTGGAAGGAGCTGTCACTCGGGAGCCCCAGGGAAGGACTGCGGCCCCCACCCCCAGAGCAAGGGCGCAGGAGGGAGACGGAAGAGAATTTGTCAGGAGCCCCAGGGAAGGACTGCGGCCCCCACCCCCAGAGCAAGGGCGCAGGAGGGAGACTGAAGAGAATTTGCTGAGCGGACACCCAGAAGTTTCTACCTTCTCCAGGGCAAAGTCCCCACGCACACAGCGGGGGCTGGGCGGCAAGCAGAGCAGGGCACCAGCAGCCCCTAGGCAGGGTGAGCCTCCTCCGGGGGAGCTACCCCACACCCCGGGGCAGGAAGAGGCCCAGTCCTCCTAGGGGACACCCCACAGGTGCTTAGGCCAGCTGGGATTTCTCTGGGGAAAGCTGTGCGATGGGCCAGGCAGTGGGTGGGGAAGGTGGCCTGGGGGGCTCTGTCCTCCTCCCTCTGCAGATGGAGGCTGCCAGCTACACCAGGGCCGAGCCCGCTAACAGCCTGCTGGGCCCAACCCTACCCTGAACCCGGATCTGAACCCTCTGACCTCGGGCTGGGTGCCCTCCCTGGCTACATGAAAAAGCCCATCCTCCACCACCACCTGGTGCAAAGGGCTTCCTTCCCCTGCTCTGCCGGTGGCAGGGATGACACTAAGGAGGTCTGGGGAGCCCTGGCCGGGCGCAGTGGCTCACGCCTGTAATCCCAGCACTTTGGGAGGCCGAGGCGGGCGGATCACCTGAGGTCAGGAGTTCGAGACCAGCCTCAACATGGAGAAACTCCGTCTCTACTGAAAATACAAAATTAGCCGGGCGTGGTGGCTCATGCCTGTAATTCCAGCTACTCGGCAGACTGAGGCAGGAGAATTGCGTGAACCTGGGAGGCAGAGGTTGTGGTGAGCTGAGATCGTGCCATTGCACTCCAGCCTGGGCGACAAGAGCGAATCTCAAAAAAAAAAAAAAAAGGTCTGGGGAGCCCTGAGATGCATGGAAGTGGGGGGCTGGCGTCTCCCGACCCCTGGGCAGCCCCAGCCATGCTCTAGCATCCTGCCTGGCTGGGTGTGGTGTGTCTCTTGGGTCACACGGATGCCTGCTGCAGATGCCCAGTACCGAGGGCCGGTGCCCCACCCTGCAGTGCCCTTGGCCTAATTCGGAGCCCACCCCTGGGAGAAGCCCCACTCTGGGAGGGTTGGGCTGGGGTTTGGAGGTCCTAGCCACAGAGTGACAGGACGGGGACGAGGCCTAGGGCCCTTGGGGCCGGGGGGAACCCCCGTGGGGACCTGGGCTCTTGGGTAAACATTAATGGGCTCAGTACCCAGCAGATCATGTGCGCGATCAGGGGATCTTTGACCTGCAACTGCTCCCTGCAGGTGCCCCTCACCACCCACACAGGTAGGAGCTCCTAGGGCCAGGCTGGGGCCCAGGGACAGTGAGGCCGAGGCTGGGTGGCCTCCAGGCCCAGGGCTTGGGCCCCATCCTAAGCCTCCAGGACCCAACGGCAAGAGACGCCAGGCTTGGGCAGCAGGAGGGAGGGTGAAGCAGAGGACGCCTGGACCTGAGCCCAGGGCACTAGGTGGAGGGGTCCAGGTGGGGGACCCGAGGGGTGGGATGACCAGGCCCAGGAGGCTGAGGAGGCAGCAGCTTCGGGGCCAGGAGCCTTGAGGCGGTGTGAGGACCCCACCTGCTCCCCATCACCAGGGTGTGGGGCCCTTATCAAGCCGAGGCGTCACTGTTTAGTATCAAATGCCAAAGTCTAAGTCGGGACCATCCAGTGTCCCCGATGACACCTGATAGGAGAGGTCTTCAGGTTCCCCAGCTCACAGCCACTTCCAGCCTGAGTCCTGGAACCCTGCACCCTCAGCACTAGCCAGGCCTTACAGTCAGGACCAGCAAGGGAACCGGGGAGCCGGGGCCCCCTCGAGTCTACCCCTGAAACTGGACTGGGCTCGCCTGACAACTGCCTGAGGTCATTGTAGCCAGCCCCCGTGGATGGAGGAAGGGAGGTGGTCACTGAGGCCTGCAGTGGGGAGGGAGAGAGGGTGGCCAAGGGCTCAGTTCAGGGGACCTGGGGCATGAATCCAGCCTGTGAGGCCAGGGCTGGGGCACGGGGAAATGTCTCTGACACGTGCGTCTCCCCCAGCAGATCCGGGCCTGGGCCTGGGTCTGTCCCTGCCCGAAATCCATGCCGAGTTCCCTCCCGGGCAGCCAGGTCCCCTACCCCACTCTGGACGCGGTTGACCTAGTGGACAGGACTCTGAGGAATGAAGGTACCAGCAGCCCCCATGACCCAGGCCTTGACCAGTCTGACCACCCGCCCCCCAGGCACTGGGCAGAGACAGGCCAGGTTTCCTGCGGGCCTGCCGGGGAAACCAGAGGGCTCATGACGCCTCCACTCAGGTCCTGCCCAGCTGGAGCCCCGTCTTCCCCGTTCCGTTTCTGTCCCTCACTCCGGGCCTCTTACGCCTCAGCCCCTCCTCCGGCCTGTGCCCTTGTGCCCCCAGTTGGAGGGAGGTGGTCCTGGAAACAGCCACACTCAATCCCACCTCCGCAGGGACCTCCAGTTCTGCTCCAGTCTTGGAGGAGGGGGACACAGACCCCTGGGCCCTCTCTCAGCTGAAGGACACAAGCCAGCCCTGGAAAGGTGGGTCTGGAGGTTCCGGGGGTGGCAGGCTGGCAGGCCTCTGTCCCCCACGGGATTGGGGAGACAGAGCAGGGTGGGGCCTGCCCAAACAGGCTGTGCGTGGGCAACCCCACCATGCCGGACCCCTCTGGGGAGACACATGCCCCTCAGCCCGGCGTCTGTTCTGTCCTGGAGCAAACCGGCCACCTCTGCCTATCCGTCCTTCCCCTCCAGCTCCTGCGAGGGAGGGTCCCAAGGGCTTGGAAAGGCAGGGACCCAGGCCCTGCCCTGGGGGTTACGGAAGAGGAGGAAGTGGGACCCAGCCCTGTTGGAGACGGAGGAGAGAGGGGGCAGAGGATGAGGAGCCTGGGAGGGAGACCGGTCAGGGTGGAAGGCCAGCCAGGGACAGCCTGCCCTGTGTCCTCAGAGCTCAGTGTGGCCGGCAGGCTGCTCCGCGTGGCCGGCAGCGTCTTCAAAGCCTGCGGGCTCCTCGGCAGCCTGTACTTCTTCATCTGCTCCCTGGACGTCCTCAGCTCCGCCTTCCAGCTGCTGGGCAGTGAGTGACGGGGCAGGTGCCCAGGGCGGGGCGGGCAGCCAGCCCTCCGCAGCCTCAGCGCACCTCTCTTGCCGGTGTAGGCAAAATGGCTGGAGACATCTTCAAGGACAATGTGGTGCTGTCCAACCCTGTGGCTGGACTGGTCATTGGCGTGCTGGTCACAGCCCTGGTGCAGAGTTCCAGCACATCCTCCTCCATCGTAGTCAGCATGGTGGCTGCTAAGTGTGCGTGCACCCTCCCTCCCCGGGTGGTGGCGGGGGCAGGGTGGGCCGCAGGCTGACTCAGCCCCCCCACCGGCAGTGCTGACTGTCCGGGCATCTGTGCCCATCATCATGGGTGTCAACGTCGGCACATCCATCACCAGCACCCTGGTCTCAATGGCGCAGTCAGGGGACCGGGATGAATTTCAGAGGTGAGTTGCCGGTGGAAGGGCTGGGCTGGGGCTGCAGTGGCAGCCGAGGCCCAGGCCCCCCCCAACCCCCTCGTCTGACCCCGCCTACTCTCTGCGGCCACAGGGCTTTCAGCGGCTCAGCGGTGCATGGGATCTTCAACTGGCTCACGGTGCTAGTCCTGCTGCCACTGGAGAGCGCCACGGCCCTGCTGGAGAGGCTGAGCGAGCTGGCCCTGGGTGCTGCCAGCCTGTCACCCGGGGCGCAGGCACCCGACATCCTCAAGGTGGTGACGAAGCCCCTCACACACCTCATCGTGCAGGTGAGGACGGCCGCCGCCCCTGCCCAGAGCGCCTGAGCAGGCCGGATGGGAGGAGGTGGAGGCAGCCCTGCCCTGATGGAGGAGAGGGCAGCAGTGGGCAGGGCTGGGCTGGACCCCATGGGCACCAGAGCCCCAGGTGAGCCCTGAGGGAGGGTCCAGCACACTCTCACAACCCCTCTGGCCCCAGCTGGACTCCGACGTGATCATGAGCAGTGCCACAGGCAACGCCACCAACCGCAGCCTCATTAAGCGATGGTGCGGCACCACGGGGCAGCCGGTGAGGCACCCAACCCCAGGCCCTCACTGACCCCCAACCTCCCACCTGCTGAGTCATCCTTCCCCACCCTCCCTTGCCTTCAGTCCTCTGACCTCTTTCTGCCCACTGAGCCCATCCTGAGTCCTCCCTGCCCTCCCCAGACCCGGCAGAACAGCAGCAACTGTGGAGCCTTCGGCCCTTGCATGGAGAGGAACAGCACAGCCCCGGTGGACAGGTTGCCCTGTGAGGCCCGGCCCAGCCCAAGCCCCCACGCCCCCCACACTCCCCCTCACCCGCCCCTGCACGGAGAGGAACAGCACAGCCCTGGTGGACAGGCTGCCCTGTGAGGCCCACCCGCCTCGACCCGCCCCCCAGGCTCCCCCTCACCTGCCCCTGCCCTGCCCCCAGGCCGACACCTGTTTGCGGGCACGGAGCTCACGGACCTGGCCGTGGGCTGCATCCTGCTGGCCGGCTCCCTGCTGGTGCTCTGCGGCTGCCTGGTCCTCATAGTCAAGCTGCTCAACTCTGTGCTGCGTGGCCGCGTGGCCCGGGCCGTGAGGACGGTCATCAATGCGGGTGAGGGCATGGGAGGAGGTACGGTGGCCAGGGCTAACCCGGCATCCCCCACAGATTTGCCCTTCCCACTGGGGCTGGCTTGGGGGCTACCTGGCCCTCCTGGCGAGCGCCGGCCAGGGCTAACCCGGCATCCCCCACAGATTTCCCCTTCCCGCTGGGCTGGCTCGGGGGCTACCTGGCCCTCCTCGCGGGCGCCGGCCTGACCTTCGCACTGCAGAGCAGCAGCGTCTTCACGGCGGCCATCGTGCCCCTCATGGGTGAGCAGGCAGGACAGGGGCCTCTGGAACGGGGGCTCGGGCTGGGGCCTTGTGGTGACCCCCAGTTCCCCCAGGGGTCGGGGTGATCAGTCTGGACCGGGCGTACCCCCTCTTACTGGGCTCCAACATCGGCACCACCACCACGGCCCTGCTGGCCGCCCTGGCCAGCCCCGCAGACAGGATGCTCAGCGCCCTGCAGGTACTGCCCCCCACGGTCCCACTGCCAGAACTGGCCAGCTTCCTCCCAGCCCCACAGACAGGCAGGTGTCACCAGCCCGGGGGGCCCAGGCTGGCTGTGCCCCCACCTTCCCAGACCCCTTCCCTGGCCACCAACCTCAGCCCTGCTACTCCGCCTCTTTGGACCCCACGGGTCCTGTGCACATTTCACACCCACCCTGCGCCTCCTCCCTTGAGACCTCCTCATTTCCACCTTTTCTCAGCTCTTTGCTGTGCCCCTGGGAGCCTGCCCCCGGAGTCTCAGGGGGCTCCAAGCCCCTCTATTCCAGCACCCTCAAATGCTCTCCCCCAACCCCTGCTCCCTCAAGGAGCAGCCACTCACCTCCAGCAGGTCCCCATCTGGACGACCCTCCAAGCCCCCATCTGCAAAGGCTGGGTCCCACCGGTGCTGGGCCCTGCCCTGCCGCTGCCCAGGCTGTGATTCCGCCTCCAGGACACTTCCCCCAGTCTGAGCCCCCAGCTCTGTGCCCCACCCCCGGTCTCAGTTAGTGCAGCCGGTTCTCCCTCTAAAACAGCCCGTCTGTGGCCTGCTGCTCGGAAGCCCAACAGGTTCAGTTCCCGAAACCCCGGGTTATGCTGTGCCACCGCTGACAGGAAGAGGCACGCGCAGTGCCCCCTGGAACCCACCCTCGTTCTTGCCTCTGCCCTGTCTCTGTCCACTTAGACCCTCCCGGTGCAGGGTCCTGCTCCACCCCCTGCAGGAAGCCCCCCAGACTGCACCTGTGTGTGGACTCCTCCAAGTCTGGCAGCCCCTGGAGGGGCTGTGCATTCTCCCCTCCTGTGGCCCTGTGCCTCCTCCCCTCAGGGTATGGGCTGTGCAGGCTCAGCACGCTGGGGGCTGAGGAGAAGGGGTCTCTTGGCAGGAGGCACAGGCAGAGCCAAGTTGGAGGGTGCTTCCCCCATGGGTCCCCCTTGAGGGCAGCAGTGATGCAGTCGGCGCCTGGGGGTGCTGGGCTGCAGCTCCCAGGAGTGTGCAGGAGGCGTGCCGGGGAGCGTGTCCACATCTGGCCACAGTCCGCCCCCCAGACGGCCATCTCAGCCGTGGAGCGAGATGAATTTCGAACTTAGGGCCCCTTCTGTAGGGTGGAGGAGGGCGGGATTCCTGGGCCCCTGGTGACCCCACCTCGTCGGGCCCAGGCCCCTGACAGCCCCCTCACCCCCAGGTCGCCCTCATCCACTTCTTCTTCAACCTGGCCGGCATCCTGCTGTGGTACCTGGTGCCTGCACTGCGGTTGCCCATCCCGCTGGCCAGGCACTTCGGGGCGGTGACTGCCCGTTACCGCTGGGTGGCCGGGGTCTACCTGCTGCTCGGATTCCTGCTGCTGCCCCTGGCGGCCTTTGGGCTCTCCCTGGCAGGGGGCACGGTGCTGGCTGCTGTCGGGGGTCCCCTGGTGGGGCTGGTGCTCCTTGTCATCCTGGTCACTGTGCTACAGCGGCACCGGCCGGCCTGGTTGCCTGCCCGCCTGCGCTCCTGGGCCTGGCTCCCCCTCTGGCTTCACTCTCTGGAGCCCTGGGACCGCCTGGTGACCCGCTGCTGCCCCTGCAATGTCTGCAGCCCCCCGAAGGCCACCACCAAAGAGGCCCACTGCTACGAGAACCCTGAGGTCTTGGCCTCCCAGCAGTTGTGAGGGGCAGTCGCTGCGCAGACCACCCCACCCTCCCCGGCTGGGAGGGCTCTGGAGGGCCTTGGGGGAGGGGTCCCCGTGGCAGCTGACCTCCGGTCACCTGCTTCCCCTTCTATGCAAATAAACCAGGCTGTTACCTGGGGTGGCAGTCCTCACTCCCCTAGACAGGGGCCTCCTGGGCACGTGGGGGAAGCGGCCCGGTGCTGCCTCCTGGTGGACACTCCGGGGTCTGGGGCTCAGGCACAGGAGCCCGCCCATCCCTGGGTGTGTTTCTCAGGGCGGCCGCTGGGGACAGAAGCTCCCAAGGAATGGTGGGCCTGGGGAGCGGGGACTTCCCACAGTGGGAGCTGGGACCCCTCCTGAGGGTGCAGGGGAGAGCCCAGCCAGCAGGGAGCAGGGCTGGTGGCGTGGGGTGTGAGGGACCCTGGAGCTCCTCTGTCTCAGCAGAGGTCATGGTTGGGGTCCGGCTGAAGTCCCATCAGGTGTGTGGGGTGTGACAAGGGACCCCAACGGCTTGGAGGGCTGGGTGGTCCCAGAGGCACCCCCTGTCCGTCTGCCCTCTGTGTCTCTCAGCCAGTCCTGGGCTGGGCCCCTCGGGGACGCTTCTCCACAGGGCTGGGCCACCTCAGGTGCTCGGCTCCCAGAACACACCAGGAGGCCGGTCTCGCCCACCAGGCTGGGGCGCACTGAGCCCTGGCACTACCACAGAGAATGAGACCCTGTCCGGGAAGGCCTGTCCGTGGGGTGGGCCCAGGAGGGCGGACAGCACCCATGGGGAGGACTTGGGGGCCAGGGTCCCTCCCTCCACTGTGTGGTCGAGTTTCCACACAGGAAGGCTTGTCTGCCAGTCAATGGGTAACTGGACACCTGGGAAGTTGGCCGGGTTGAGGGGGGGCTCCTGCCACCTGTAGCCCAGAGCTGCCCACAGCCCTAACCCAACCCCCACTCCCGCCAAGGGAAGAAAGCTTTGGGTTACCCCGGAACTGGAGCATTCAGTCAGGCACAGAGACAGGTGGGTGAGGGGCCGGCCCCGTCAGGGACAGGTCTAGTTTGCTCATTTCTGAGTCTGCTGCTGTGGCCAGTCACGTTCTCCCGTCCAGAACTGCAGCCCTGCAGCCCTGATCTCTTCCCAGAGCCTCCCAGGATTGCCTGGTCAGACCCCACTAGGGGATAGAGGTGCAGCCGCTCAGGAAGATGAGGCCTGAGGGGGCCCCACGGCCATTTCTCCTCTGTGGCTCTGTCCTTTTCCACCCTCAGATTCCTTTAGCCCCCGCTCATGACCCCCAGGCCCTCTGTCCCCTTGGCCCCCAGTCTTCCCTGGGTCCTCTGCCCCAGCCACCCCTCAAACTCCTAGGCCTCCTGGGCCTTGATTTCACCCACAGAGGGAGGTGACCACCTGCTCTGGGAGCCAGGGGGGCCTCAGGGGTGGACTCCAGAGAGCGGGACCCCCAGCAGCTGGAGCTTTGGTTCCCACAGCCCTGTGATTCTTGGACACCCCTGTGGACCTGACATCAGCCTCATGGAACCGTCTGGCACCCATGTAGGGAACAGGCTTGGCTAGCTCCCTGGGGAGACTGAGGGGCCCGGGAGTTCCCCTGCCCTTTGGGGGGTATCAGTGAGGCCTTTGTGGAGAGGGGGAGGAAGCATCCCATGCACCTGTCCTTCCAGGGCAGGTGAGGTCTCCCACAAAGGCTGGGCGCCGGGTCCTTTAAGGCCGCCAATACTGTCTGCCTGCTGCCCCTGCCTGGTGGTAACACACCCTCCCGCTGGGACCATGGCCACCAGTAAACAGAGCTTTCGTTGTGGATCCTCCGACAGCTGCAGGAGGAGGAGGAGGGCAGAAGCCCAGCACTCCCACAGCCACGCCTGCCCCTCTTCCCTGCCCTTCTGGCCCTCCTTGGACTGTATCCTGCCTGGCCATGGACCCCAGGCCCCAGGAGTTGATCTTCCTGCCCCATACTATCCTGCCTCTCCATCCTGCAGCAGGGCACCTTGGCTCAGGGTAGGGACCTGCAGAGCCTCCCCCAACCAGTTTTGTGCAACAGGGGTAGCTGCTGTCCTTGTTGGGCTCAGGCCCAAGCTTCAGGGTGTCTACTGCTGTCTTGTCCCCAGCCAGTGTCCACCTCACCAGGGCAATGCGAGGGCAAAGTGGGCCGGCTAGTGCCATGGCGAGCTCTGGGGCTCTCACCTGGCCAGGTGACGCCTGTGAAACAGGGGTGGCACACTGACCTCCCAGCCCTGTGGCACTGGTCACAGGAAGCAGAGGCCTTTATAGAGAGGGGTTGGGAGACTCTGACAAGGTGCAGGAATGCCACACACCTCAAAGAGCAGCCTCAGTCGGGCGCTCTGCACAGCTCACTGGGGAAAAAAACCCAGAGCTTCTCCTTCCTCCCCTTTGTGACAACTCAATGTTACGAGGTTTCGACATGTCCCTGACTACTGCCTGGATAGCTGAGCTACTCCCAGGATGCCCTGGGCACTAGGAGAACCCTCGGATGGCTGGCAGCAACCTGTGCATCCCTCAGGCCACTGCTGGACCCAGTCCCTCTGAGGGTCAAGGCCTGTGTCAGAGTGGTCACTGGAAGCCAGGCCCGTCTTCCTGGACTGATCTGTGGGGAAGGCCACCCTTTTGGACAGGATGGCAAACTGGCAACAGACCCCCGAGGAGTGAGCACAGCTGCAGGCCCTCGCCCCGGAAGGACAATGCTGATTCCCGTGCATGCTCTGGTGCTGCGTGTCCCAACTTCCAGTGTCGCACACTATGTGGTGAAGACGGAGGTGCAGCCCCTCCAGGAACAGAAAAATAAATAAGCAGATATTGTTTCCAACAGCCTCCAATTGGGGACAGATGCCCAGTGGCCACAGCACAGGAGACTCTCAGGGCAGACCTGATGGTGTAATTTAAAATGCTACAAAAATACAGCCAGATGCAGTGGCTCACGCCTGTAATCCCAGCACTGTGGGAGGCCAAGGCGGGTGGATCACAAGGTCAGTTCGAGAGGAGCCTGGCCAAGATGGTGAAATCCCATCTCTACTAAAAATACAGAAATTAGCTGGGCGTGGTGGCAGGCGCCTGTAATCATAGCTACTCGGGAGGCTGAGGCAGGAGAAACACTTGAATCCCGGAGATGGAGGTTGCAGTGAGCCGAGATCCTCCAGCCTGAGCGACAGAGCAAGACTCTGTCTCAAAAAAAAAACCAACAACAACAACAACAAAAAATTAGCCAGGGGTGGTGCTGCACACCTGTAGTCCCAGCTACTTGGGAGGCTGAGGCAGGAGAATCGCTTGAACCCAGGAGGTGGATGGAGGTTGCAGTGAGCCAAGATCGCGCCACTGCACTCCAGCCTGGGCGACAAGAGCAAAACTCCATCTCAAAAAAAAAAAAAGAAGCTACAAAAATACAGAAGGCATGGTGGCTCATTCCAGTAATCCCAGCAATTTGGGAGGCTGAGGCGGGCGGATCACTTGAGGTCAGGAGTTTGAGACCAGCTTGGCCAACATGGTGAAATCCTATTTCTACCAAAAAAACAAAAACTGGCATGGTGGCGGGTGCCTGCAGTCCCAGCTACTGAGGAGGCTGAGGCAGGAGAATCGCTTGAATCTGGGGGGGGGGTCCAAGATCGCGCCACTGCACTCCAGCCTGGGAGACAGAGCAAGACTGTCTCAAAATAATAAATTAAGTAAAATAAAAATGCTACAAAAATACAGCGCGTTTGTTTTCAAACAGACTGATTAAAGGCGCAACCACATATAATTCATTTTGTTTAGAAGTTTCTTTTCCCACCCAAGTAGAAATCAAGTCTTAAATTACGAAAAGCACTAATAGAAGTATGTCTCAGCCCCAGCGCGCTGACCCGTGGTTGGGATACCGGCCCTGGAGCCCAGAGGTCGGGGCCCACCCGCCGGGGGAGGTCTGGGCTCTGTCCTGGTCTCCACGGAGCTCGCGCACTCCTGGGGCCGAGGTACCAAGGCGACCGGCGCACGGCCAGCGCCGTCTCCACAACAGGGCAGGGCGCGCGGCCGCGGGGGAGGACTCGCCCCTCCGCTCCCCTCCCCTGTCCTCCGCCCAGGCCCTCGGGGCGCGACGTCCCCCACGTGCTCCCCTCACCCGACCGCGAGGGCAGTGGGCGTGCGGGACCCCGGAGCAGGAAACTCCGCGGCCTCTGCGGCTCTGTGGTGCGCTCCCCTCCACCGCCGCAGCCCCCGAGCCCGTGTATCTTTCTGCTTTTAAGGCATCGCAGCCTCCTCGGCCTGGAGGCCCCGGGCTCGTTCCGTGCGGACCCCGCTCCAGAACCGGCCCAGCGCGCAGATGCCGTGTCCTGGCGCAGGACCGGCGACGGCGCAACTCTGGACGCGGAGCCGCCGCCGGGCCTGCCCTTCCCAGCTCCCGAAAGGACCTCCCGGGCTCAGAGCCAGGACTGCGCTCGCCCGAGGCCCGTCGGGCCCGCCCTCCCCCCGGCACCCGGCGCGCAGCTGCCCGCCGCCCGACCGGAAGCCCGCGCCTGCGCCCCACCCCGTTCGCGCGCCTCCCGCGACACTGCGGCGGTTACCAGGACGCTGACCCAGCGCAGCCAATAGCGCCAGCCTGGCGGCGTGCTCCCGGCAGCCAGCCAATGAGAGGGCAAATCAATCATTTGAAACACCCAATGGACGGAGCACTGCAGCGCCGGGGGTGGATTGTGATAGGGAGATAGGAGGCTGCGGCTGACCAATAAAGATCAAACTGGCTTAAAAAGGCGGACCTTAGGCGGCTCGATGAACGAGGGCGAGACCAATCAAACGAGGGAGCTTGCCAGCCTCGTTCTGGCAGCCCAATCCGAGGCTGGCGGAGGCGGGCGCGGAGGGTATATAAGCGTTAGCGGAGCGTCGGTTGTAGCACTTTGCGCGCCCGCTGCTTAGCTTCTGTTTCTCAACTTCCGCACGCGTCCCAGCCGCCGCCGCCATCATGAGGGAAATCGTGCACCTGCAGGCCGGGCAGTGCGGCAACCAAATCGGCGCCAAGGTAAGTTGCCGGGGCGCTGGGGCCGGCGCGGGCCTGCCGGGCGGGGCGGGCGGGCAGCCGGGGAAGATGGCGGCAGCAGCGGCCGGGCGGCGTCCCCGCATTGCGGCCGCCGGGCCCCCTCCGCGGGGACTGGGCCGAGCCTGGCGACCGAAGCCCCCAGGAACCCGGGGGCCAAGGCGCGCAGGGCGGGGGAGGGGCGGGGAGGGCCGGGCTGCCGCACCCGTCCGGGGCGGGGCTGCCTCCCTGCGCACCGGCCGCGGTGACTCAGCCCCGACCCGCCCGGGCCCGCCCGCGTCCCTTGTAGTTCTGGGAGGTGATCAGCGATGAGCACGGCATCGACCCCACGGGCACCTACCACGGGGACAGCGACCTGCAGCTGGAGCGCATCAACGTGTACTACAACGAGGCCACCGGTGAGGCCCCGGCCCTTTCCCCGACCGCCCTCCGGGGACCCCGCGGCCCCTGCCCTGGCTGACGCCCTCCCGTCCCCGCAGGCGGCAAGTACGTGCCCCGCGCCGTGCTCGTGGATCTGGAGCCCGGCACCATGGACTCCGTGCGCTCGGGGCCCTTCGGGCAGATCTTCCGGCCGGACAACTTCGTCTTCGGTGAGCTGCGGCTGGGGGCTGGGCGGCGGCTCAAAGGTCAAGGGGCTGCTCCAAGGGCACCTCCGTGGGAACTGCGCAGCCCGGGCCCCTGGACGCTCTTCTTTGAACCACTCAATCCCCTCTCCTAAATCGGCTTTGAGAGCAAGGTCCAGCTGTCTGCCGAGGCGAGGAGCCGCCACACACGTAATCTCCCTGCAGGGAGCTGAGCTGGGGGCAGTGGCTGTTGCTCTGTCCTTGGGAATTGGCAGTGGCCCCCCCTCCCCGGGGAGGGGTTTGTTAAGCTCTCAGGTTTGGCTCTTGACTTAATCTGTAGCAGGGCAGGCTGCCGTCTTTTCACTTTGAGGGGTCTGTTTGGTCTACCTGCAGGGTGAATTCTGGGGTCAGCTCACACCATGTCACTAGGTCCTTTTCGCATGGTGGTGGTGACTAGTAGTGCTATCTACTTGGCTGATAAATGACTTTTCTCACAGGTCAGAGTGGTGCTGGGAACAACTGGGCCAAGGGGCACTACACAGAAGGCGCGGAGCTGGTGGACTCGGTGCTGGATGTTGTGAGGAAGGAGGCTGAGAGCTGTGACTGCCTGCAGGGATTCCAGCTGACCCACTCCCTGGGTGGGGGGACGGGGTCTGGGATGGGTACCCTCCTCATCAGCAAGATCCGGGAGGAGTACCCAGACAGGATCATGAACACGTTCAGTGTGGTGCCTTCGCCCAAGGTGTCAGACACAGTGGTGGAGCCCTACAACGCCACCCTCTCAGTCCACCAGCTCGTAGAAAACACAGACGAGACCTACTGCATTGATAACGAAGCTCTCTACGACATTTGCTTCAGAACCCTAAAGTTGACCACGCCCACCTATGGTGATCTGAACCACCTGGTGTCTGCTACCATGAGTGGGGTCACCACCTGCCTGCGCTTCCCGGGCCAGCTCAATGCTGACCTGCGGAAGCTGGCTGTGAACATGGTCCCGTTCCCCCGCCTGCACTTCTTCATGCCCGGCTTTGCCCCGCTGACCAGCCGGGGCAGCCAGCAGTACCGGGCCCTGACCGTGCCCGAGCTCACTCAGCAGATGTTTGATGCCAAGAACATGATGGCTGCTTGTGACCCCCGCCATGGCCGCTACCTGACGGTTGCTGCCGTGTTCAGGGGCCGCATGTCCATGAAGGAGGTGGATGAGCAAATGCTTAATGTCCAAAACAAAAACAGCAGCTATTTTGTTGAGTGGATCCCCAACAATGTGAAAACAGCTGTCTGTGACATCCCGCCCCGGGGGCTAAAAATGTCCGCCACCTTCATCGGCAACAGCACGGCCATCCAGGAGCTGTTCAAGCGCATCTCGGAGCAGTTCACGGCCATGTTCCGGCGCAAGGCCTTCCTGCACTGGTACACGGGCGAGGGCATGGACGAGATGGAGTTCACCGAGGCTGAGAGCAACATGAACGACCTGGTGTCTGAGTACCAGCAGTACCAGGACGCCACGGCCGAGGAGGAGGGCGAGTTCGAGGAGGAGGCTGAGGAGGAGGTGGCCTAGAGCCTTCAGTCACCGGGGAAAGCAGAGAGGCAGTGCGAACTCTTTATTCACTCCCAGCCTGTCCTGTGGCCTGTCCCGCTGTGTGTGCACTTGCTGTTTTCCCTGTCCTCATCCCATGCTGTACAGACACCACCATTAAAGCATTTTCATAGTGTGCGGTTTCGCCTCGCCCATTCCTTCCAGTAGGCCCTCCGGGTGCTATTGCCGAATGTCAGTGCGTAGTTGTCCTGCATGGCTGCGGGGAGCCAGGCTGTAGGTGAGCTGGGCTTATGTACCCAGGGACCAGCATGGGCTGGACACCCAGGCTTCAGAGAAGCGTGCGGCTGCCCTGGGCCCTGGGGATCTGCTTGGTGGGGAACCTGCTTCTTGAAGGCAGGCCTGTCCTGTTCTGGGTACCCAACCTTGGGGCCCATTGGCCTGTGTCTGGGACTTTAGCCCCCTTCCGAAAGGGGTAGGGAGCATGGCAGACAATCCTACCCCAACCAAGGTGGGACCCTGGTTGGTAACAGTGGTCAGACAGGTGGTCCTGAACCAGCAATGAAGGGTGGGCAGGTACAGCTGCCCCTCCCCACGTTGGCCAGGGTGTGTCCGTGTGACCCTTCCCGCCCTGTACTCACAGGGGATGAACCCCATGTAGAAGGGGATCAGGCCTTGGCTGCTGTAGATGTGGTTGCTGGGCCAGTGTGTTCCAGGCAGCTTCTCACCCAGGTCACAGTGGGGGTTTCTAAATAGGAACTGGGGAGACAGGCAGGTGCTGACAAGCTGCCTCCCCAGCAGGCAACCAGATAGTAAACTCCCAGTGGGGGCCTGGCCGGAGGGCCGGCACTCTCCGTGGGGAAGCTGCTCTCCGTGGGGAAGCTGCTCGTGCTCCCAGCCTTCTGCATCCCCCTCCCCCCGACTCCCGAAACTTGAGTGCAGGGATCCAAGCAAGGCTCAGGAGAGAGGGGTTGGGGTGGCACCTCCAGGGACAGGAGAGAGCCAGGCAGAGCCCCCTCAGGCTTCTGAGGGAACCTGGCCTTCAAGGCACTCTCCAGGGAAGCTACCAGGCAGGAGAGGAAGTGTGTGTGTGAGCTGGGAGCAGGCCCTGGATGGCGCTCTCCTACCTGGCTCTTGTCGAACTCGTCCATGGCTTGCGTGACGCCATCTCGGTAATTCACCCCCATTACCCAGGCGAACCGGGGAATGAAGCCAGCATAGCCTGGGGGTGGGCAGACGTGCGGGCTACCCCAGGCCCCCTTGGCCCTCCCCTGGGCACATCCACCTGCCCCCAGACATGTCAGGGAAGCCAGGCAAGGCTCCCTTTCTTCCCGGAACGTTCCGTTGGTGACTGCCTGATGTGGCCAAATGGGAACAGGCAGGCAGGGCACTGCCTCGTCTTGGGAAAAGCTGGGCTCCTGGAAGCAGCTGGGAGGCAGAGAAGGTCCCCCCAGCCCGCTAGCCCATTCTGGAGCAGGAAAAGTGGGCCCCTGTGACAGTCTCCTCAGGGGCTCTCACACTGCAAGAACCTTGTGGGGAGGGGCGTCCTTGTCCAGCCCAACCCGTGCCCGCACCCACCTGAGATGGCCTTGCGTTGGATCAGGTTGGGGTGGTCCAGCTGCGGCAGCCGCTGGAACCTGCCCACATCTAGTGTCTCCTGCTGGCGGGCGGGGGGTGGGTACTCATCCCTCCGGCAGTGGTACAGCTGGAGCGAGGAGGGGGTGAAGGTCATGGTGCGGCTCCCACCTGGGGCTGAGCAGAATGGGCTTGGCACTGGTGCATCCCCCGGCTACCTGGTGCTGTCTGGGGGCCTCGCAGACAGGAGTGGTGCTCTTCCAGGCATCTTCGCAGTATGCTGGGTGTCCCAAGTCTCTGGATTCCCCCTTCCTGCCTGGTGGGCACGGAGGGTGCGGGGGGTAGGGCATGACGTCTGCAGGTAGCAGAATCTGTCTGGCTATGTTCTCTACCCCTGGCGGCTCCTGGGCGTCCACCTTCAAGGGTGGGAGCTGGCCAAGGATCTCAAGGTTCTTATAGGGCTTCAGACCTGTACCAACAGGGCAGCCTGTGAGTGCCAGGACAGGCAGGCGGGCGCAGGAGGGTGCAGGGTCGGGGACTGGCGGCTCACTGGTGTAGTGGGGAATGTAAGGCTCCATCAGGTCTCGGCAGGGAACCCTCGGGGGCTTGGACTGGCTGAAGTCCTCAATGAACTTGGGCTTGGACATGGGGGACAGCACAGAGCAGGGGCTCTTCTGCACACTGGGGTCTGTGAGGAGCTGCCCCGTGGTACGCCCATAGGTGTTCCCCACCTGGTAGCGCAGCTGTGGAAAGAAGCCGGCATAGCTGTGGAGGGAAGAGAAGGAGGCAGGGCAGGTCTCAAGGGCAGCCCCAGCACTGGGCAGGGCCCCTTCAAGCCAGATGTGGATCCAGCCTGCCAGCCACTTAGCAGCAGCTTGGCCTGTGGCAGGTCACCTGCCCTCTGCTCACCTGTAAATGGGGCTGCAGTGGCACTTGCCTTCCAGGGCTCTCGTAGCCTAAACGGGTGTCACACACCACGTGCTGGGAACACGTCAGCACCACAGCAGATGGCCGCCTGCCTTGTACCAGCCCCTCCAACCCCCTCACACCCCTCATTCCAGCGACTCCGGGGTGCTCTGCCCTGGCAAGGCAAGTACAGGCACAGGACGTGTGGGCAAGGGCGTAGGCGAGGGACGGCCCCTTGGACACACACTGGGCCCACCAGGAGGGTGTTGGGTGGGCTTGGCCTGCACCTGTGCCACTCCGAGAGGCCAGTAGCCTCCTGCACAGGACCAGGACTGGGAGGCAGGTGGAGAGCCGGGCTTTTCGGGACCCTCATTTGGCCTCATGGTTGTGGTGCAGGCAGTCACAGGTGGTTCAGCGCCTCAGGGTCTATGTGATTATTCAAGGAGTAAGAACTACCTTCCTTTTAAAAATTGCCAAACGGCCGGGTGTGGTGGCTCACGCCTGTAATCCCAACACTTTGGAAGGCTGAGACTGGGGGATCATGAGGTCAGGAGATCTAGGCAATCCTGGCTAACACCATGAAACTCTGTCTCTACTAAAAATACAAAAATTAGTGGAGTGTGGTGGTGGGCGCCTGTAGTTCCAGCTACTCGGGAGGCTGAGGCAGGAGAATTGCTTGAACCCAGGAGGCGGAGGTTGCAGTGAGCTGAGATTCGGCCACTGCACTCCAGCCTGGGCGACAGAGCAAGACTCCGTCTCAAAAAAAAAAAATTAGCCGGGCGTGGTGGTGGGTGCCTGTAATCTCAGCTACTCAGGAGGCTGAGACAGGAGAATCGCTTGAACCCGGGAGGCGGAGGTTGCAGTGAGCCGAGATCTCACCACTGCATTCCAGCCTGGGCAATGACGAGACTTTGTTTCAAAATAAATAAATAAAAATAAAAATGGCCAAAATTAGCGCAGCCTTGTCAGTTTAACAGCCGAGCAACCGGCCAGGCGCAGTGGCTCACGCCTGTAATCCCAGCAGTTTGGGAGGCGAGAGACAGGTCACGATCCACTTGAGGAGTCAGGAGATGGAGACCATCCTGGCTGCCACAGTGAAACCTCATCTCTCTAAAAATACAAAAAATTAGCTGGGCGTGGTGGCGAGGTGCCTGTAGTCCCAGCTACTCGGGGAGGCTGAGGCAGGAGAATGGGGAACCGGGGAGGCGAAGCTGCAGTGAGCCCAGATTGCACTGCACTCAGCCGAACAACAAATGAGACTCTGTGTCTCAATAAATAAATAAATAAGCTGGGCGCAGTGGCTCAAGCCTGTAATCCCAGCACTTTGTGGCCAAGATAGAGGCGGATCCTAGTCAGGAGATCAAGACCATCCCTGGCTATGCCCACAGCCAGGTAGAACCCCGTCTCTACTAAAAAATACAAAACTAGCCCCGGGTAAAATTGTGAAGCCTGTATCGTCAGCTACTCAGGAGGCTGAGGCAGGAGAATGCAAGTGCAGTAAACCCGGGGAAGAAGTGAGCTTGCAGTGAGCTGAGATCATCCACTGCACTCAGCCTGGGTGACAAGCGAGACTCCGTCTCAAAAAATAAAAAATAAAATAAATAAATAAAGCCAAGCAATGCTGAGCCTCGGCTTCACCTGCCCCTTCCCCAGACGTAGCTGTTCAGAGGCAGGTGTGGTTTCTTCCCGGCCTTTCCCCTTTGCATGTAGCGTGTGTGTATGTAGGTGTGCACACATACGTTCCGTTCAGGGGTTACTTTTATTTTTTGTTCAGGGGGATATCTAGTGAGGCAGCCTGGCATTTGCTCATCTTGTCTTTAAAGTTTGGAGTCCTGACCGGGCGCAGTGGCACAAGCCTGTCATCCTAGCACTTTGGGAGGCCGAGGTGGGCAGATTACTTGAGGTCAGGAGTTCAAGACCAGCCTGATCAACATAAAGAAACCCTGTCCCTACTAAAAATACAAAATTAGCTGGGTCCGTGGTGGCAGGTGCCTGTAATCCCAGCTACTCGGGAAGCTGAGACAGGAGAATCGCTGGAACTCGGGAGGCAGAGGTTGGGGTGAGCCAAGATTGCAGCATTGCATTCCAACCTGGGCAACAAGAGTAAAACTCTGCCTCAAAAAATAAATAAATAAAATGAAGTGTGGAGTCCTCTCTGGAATGGGCGTCGGGCACTTACTAGCTGGCCTCTGCCGGCTGCTTGGCTGCTCCAGTTTCTGCTCGACAGGTGTGCTGGCCACCTGGTGTGGTGTTCGCAGTTGTGCACCAGCGGGGAGGGTGAGGCCTGGGCCCCTGGCAGCCCCATCCCTGAGCTTCCCCTGTCCCAGGGCTCCCCAGACCACAGACTGTAGTGCCCCATGGTGTGGCCCTTAGCTTCCTGGGGTCCAGCTCTGGGCTCCTCACAGCTGGCCTTCATGCCTCAGGCCCCAGCCATTCTTCCCCTCCTGCAGCCCTGGCCCCAGTCACCTCCAGAGCTCCCTCCCGGCTCTCACCCAGGGATATAGTGAGGCTCTGGCGTGAAGAGATCGTGTTTCTGAGTAGTTGTCATTTTGCTTTCACTCTGGCCTTGCTGGCTCCAGTCCCTCCGGCATCCAGCTCCCTTCCCTGAGGGCAGTCCTGTCACCGGGCAACCATTGTGAGGGACGAGCATTGTGGGCACCTCCTGGAGGCCCAGGGTTTCGCTAGCCTGTGAGGCCCACACTGCTGGAGGTGAGACACTGAGGCCCAGACAGGTGCCAGGCCGGGGAGGAGTCGTGGCAAGACAGGGGGCCTGGGAGGAAGTCCCGTTAACTTCAAGCTCAGAAAACAGACTGTCCCTCCAGAAAGGGCCTGGGCTCTTGCTGCCCCCAGGAGGCCACCAGCCCCAGTCTCAGGGTGAGGCTAAGGAGTCCCCAGGCCCCCTCCTCTGACAGGAGGACTTGCAGCTGCAGAGAGCCTCGGATTCAGAGCTTCCAGTATAGGGCTGTCACCGAACTCCCTCAGCCCTTCATGTGGGGCAGGGCGTTATGTTTACGTTTTAAGCAAATTCTGAATTTTGTTCTTTTTTTTGTACAGGAAGGACTTCCTAACCATAAAAATGAAGGAAGGCAGCCGGGTGCCATGGCTCACGCCAGTAATCCTAGCACTTTGGGAGGCTGGTGGGCAGATCCGCGAGGTCAGGAGTTTGAGACCAGCCTTTGACATGGTAAACCCCGTCTCTACTAAAATACAAAATTTAGCAGGTGCTGTGGCCAGGTAGCCTGTAGTCCCAGCTACTCGGGAGGCTGAGGAGCAGGAGGTGGTGTGAACCAGGAGGTGGAGGTGCAGTGAGCTGAGATGGCGCCACTGCACTCCAGCCTGAGCCTGGAAACAGGCTCAAGTTTCAAAAAAAAAAAAAAAAAGAAAGGCTAGATTAACATGGCTCATGCCTATCATTGCATGTGAAAGGTGCTTTGGGGCTGGGGGCCAGGAATCAGGTGGGCAGATTAGCCAGGCCTGGAGGTTCAAGCCTGCTGGGCAACATGGGGAAACCCCACCTCTACAAAGAAGAAAGAAAAATTAGCCAGGCGTGGTGAACATGCCTGTGATCCCAGCTACTTGGGAGGCTGAGGTGGAAGGATGACCTGAGCCTGGGAGGTTGAGGCTGCAGAGAGCTGAGATCGCACCACTGCACTCCAGCCTGGGCGACAGAACCAGACCACTTCTCAACAAACAAAAAATAACCAAAAGGCAAACTGAAAAACTGGAAAAGTTTGCAGCAAATTATTCCTCGAACAAATGTGGTATCTATCAGACTCTGAGCCAGTAAACTCGGTAATCCCCTATGACTTACTGCATGCCTCCTTGAATGGCCTGAAGTAACAGAATCACAAAAATTAGAAGCCTGCCACAAGCCATAACTGATGACATTCCACCATAAAAGAAGTGAAAATGGGCCGAGCCTTGGTGGCTCAAGCTGTAATCCCAACTTTGGGAGGCGAGGCGGATCAGGTCAGGAGATGGAACCATCCTGGCTAACGGTGAGAGCCCGTCTCTACTAAAATACAAAAAAAAATTAGCTAGGCTGAGGTGGCCGAGTAGCCTGTAGTCCCAGCTACTCGGAGAACTGAGAGGCAGGAGAATGGGCGTGAACCTGGGAGGCCGTGAGCTTGCAGTGGTGCTCACGGCGCCACTGCCTCCAGCCTGGGCAACAGAAATGAGACTCGTCTCATAAAAAAAGAGGCGGAGGTGGCTCAAACCCTGTAATCAGCACTTTGGGAGGCCGAGAATGGCAGGTAGGATCCGCGAGGTCAGGTCAGAGACCATCCCTAGCTAACCACGGTGAAACCCGTCTCTAAAAAATAAAAAAACTAGCCCGAGGCCCGAGGTGGCGTGAGAGCCTGTAGTCCCAGCACTCGGGAGGCTGAGGCAGGAGAATGGGCGTAAAGCCAGGAGGCAGAGCTTGCAGTGAGCTGAGATCGGGCCACAGCACTCCAGCCCTGGAGCGACAGGCAAAACTCCGTCTCAAAAAAAAAAAAAAAAAAAAGAAATGAAAATGGCTGGTCCTTGCTTCTGGCTCATGCAAACAAAACCTTTGCTTTCAGGCATTTTGCTCGCCCCGCCCAGAGAACCCCTTGACTGTAATTTTTCCTTCCACCTACCCAAATCCTCTCACAGCGGCCCCACCCATCTTCCAGCCCATGTGACTCTCTTTCCGGGCCTCCAGCACGCCTGCACCAGGTGATTAAAGCTTTATTGCTCCGCACAAGCCTGTTTTGGTGAGTCTCTTCACATGGATCATGACAAAGTATCAGCATTAAAAGCCATATAAAACAAAGATATACACAACACCTCCATGGAAAATGCAGACATGATATGAATTTTTTTTTGTATTTTTTCAAGTAGGGCTGGGGTTTCACCGTGTTAGCCAGGATGGTCTGATCTCACAGTGGCCTCGTGATCACTTGCGCCTCGGCCTCCCAAAGTGCTGGGATTACCTGTGAACCACCCAGCCAGCCTCCTGAGTTAGCATGAGTGGCTACATCAAATTAAACCCAAAGAGGGTATCATAGGAGACCCCAGCAGAAGCCAGTTGGTCTGGGAAGTTCCAGGAGCCCAGGCGCGACTGGTGTGTCTGGGGCCCTGCCCCGTCTGTGTCTGGAGAGCCGTCTTTGGGAGAGCTCTCTCACCCTGTGGGATCTGACACTGTCTCCAGGTAGATGGTGAAGGAAATGAATTAGAGGACACCCAGCTTGGTGTGTGGGGAACAACCCCCCCAACATTTGAACAAAAGCCTCCTTCTGTGACGGCTGTGGTGGTGTGGGTGCAGAGCCGGAGACCGCGAGAACATTTCCCCCACGCACCTTCTGAAGGAGAGGATGGATGTCCAGCAGCGCCATTCACAGCGGCAACGTTTATTACAGGACAGGGAGGACCTGGAGGGGCCTATCTGTCCAATGACAAGGGCTTCATGAGCAAAGTGCACTCTGTTTCACTGGCAGCCAGTCAACTCTGAACCTGGCGCGACCTGGACAGGGGCTCCAGAGCTCAGGGCGTGAACCCTTCGCCCAGATAAAACCTGTGCTTCCTCAAGCATGTGTCCATCTGTCTGCCTGGCAGGCCCAGTGCTGAAGGGCAGGCATCCAGAGAGGGCGGAGGAGGCCCAAGTTGGCCCTGTTCACAGGCACTGCCCTGGTGGATTCTGGGCCAAGGTCAGGGCTGGGACCGGCTGGCGGTCAGCTCCAGAGGCCACACAGCGAGGGCCTTGGTGCCCACACGGGCTCTTGCTCACGCAGGCTGGCTGTTCCTTTGCAGATCAGGCAGCCTGGCCATCAGTGACACCTTCTAGTCTCTGTGTCCCCAGGTGAGAGGCAGGCCCTCACACTCCAGTCCTGGCTGGGCTCCAGGGCCGGGCCTGCCTCTGGTGTCAGACCCATCTGATGTGGCTTTGCTTTTCCCCTAAGTGGGAACCCAGGTGGGGTGGCAGCTCCTCCTCTTCCTCCAGGGATCTTTCCTGGACCCCTCCCTCCTACCCCCAGGGAGTCCTGGCTGGCCAGACACAGCTGGGCATCTCCTAGGGCTTGGCGGATGCCCTGGGTCCTGTTCCCTCCACCCCCTCTGCTGAGGCCTCAGTCCTCCCAGAGGACCTGCTAGAGTGGACCCCAGACTTCCAGGAGACCCCAGGGTGCAGGAGAGGGGAGGAGGCTGGGAAAGTTAGGGGGAAAGGGAGAGGGCTGGGCCAGGAGTCACTGGGGCAGGCTGGGGGTCCTGGCCCAGGCAGACCCCGTGATCATCTAGTTAGTGGGGGAGGGGCCCGCCCGGGGTGGGGGCCCAGGGCAGCCCCTCCAGGGCCAGACAATGCATCTTCCCCAGGAGCCCCAGCAACAGAGGGGCCTACCAGTGAGGTCACAGAGCCCGGTGGTGCCCTCGGGGAAGAGAGCCAGGAGACTCTGATGATGAATTTTGACCAGAAGGCAGTGAAATTCCTGGCAAATTTTTACATCAATGGAGGCAAACACTGGACCCACGGCCACCTGAGGCAGACGCCACCAGAGCCCAGCCAGTAACTTGAGGGGGGCGGTGGGGCGGGAAGGGGCAGGCCGGCTGGGAGTGGCCAGGGTGCTGAGGGACAGCGGTGGGGGGAGGGCTGTGGGACAGGCCGGCTGGGAGCAGCCTGGGGGCTGAGGGACAGTAGAGGGGATAGGCTGTGGGGCAGGCGACTCAGAGTGGTGGGGACTGAGGAACAGTGGCTGTCGGTCTCCCTTGCAGGCCCAAGGCATCTGTGCTGTTGGTGGGCCTGGAGCCAGGGCTGGCCTGGGATGAGACACGGCCCCCAAAGATGAAGGAGGTCCCAGCTGGTCTCAGGTTACAGATGGGCACCCCTCAGGAGTCCCTGCCCACCTACACCCAGACCCTGAGAGAGCTGTGTGAGTGAGGGTCCCGGCCACCCCATCCCCACGCTGGTCTTTGGGGGTTGCGGGAGGGGCCTGCTGGAAGGAGCCCAGGCCCAGAGCTTGCTTCCTATGGCCAGTGCTGGAGCAACGCCCCCCGATCACAGCTGACCTGGAAGTCCCCAGTCCCACCAGGTACCAGGTGCCCAGCCCATCCGTACGAGAGTCCTCCCCACACCCCTGCTACAGCATCGGCTGCAGGCACCGGGGCCGAGGTGCGTGTCCCCTCCCTGAGGCCCGACCACCGGGCCTGTCCTCCACCCTGGGAATGGGGGCCTCTGCCTCTGAGCTGAAACCCCCACGGCCTGAGGGCCCCTCCACCCTCCCGGTGTTCACTTCCAGGCTCAGCGCCTGTAAGGAGGCCTGGAGAGAGGAGGGCTAGGGCTGGGGCATGGGTGGGTGTTGTGAGGACAAGGGTTCAGAGGCCGGGGGTGGGAACTGGGAGCCAGGTTCGAGTGGGGGCTGCCACCTGGGTGGGGCTCCCAGCCTTCTCTCTCTCCACCCTCCACCTACAGAGGGCGGTGGCCGCAGGGCATGGCAGACTCTGTGGTTCCAGAGTGAAAGCCCCTTCACGCAGAAAGCCGACTTTGACCAAGAGCAAAAGGTGGGGGCTGGGCAGGCAGGGGGCTGGGGGTTCCAGCGGGGTCAAAGGGGAGCTGGCTGAGGATCCGTGGGGAGCGCCCTGCCCTGCAGCCCCCCGTCTCCTGCCCCCTTGCAGTGGCCCTCGCCAGCCCACTACCAGCTGTTCAGCCGGCCCGCCGGCCCCGCCTTCAGCTTCAGAGGCCACCACTCCACCTCCAAGACACCTGAGGGTCACATCCGCCCAGGGCTGCCTGGAGCCAGGGGGCTGGGCCTCAGGGTGCAGCCCCAGTCCCTGCTTCAGGCCTCTTTGCAGGCACCTGGCAAGAGACACCCTGGCCCCAACACCTATAATATCCTTCCTGGGAGCCGCCTGCAGAGGCCCCGTTCGCCGGCCTTCTCGATGAGCCGCTCCCCCGCGTTCACCTCCTGGCTCAGCACCTGTAAGGAGGCCTGGAGAGAGGAGGGCTAGGGCTGGGGCATGAGTGTGTGTTGTGAAGACAAGGGTTCAGGTGCCAAGGGTGGGAACTGGGAGCCAGGTTCGAGTGGGGGCTGCCACCTGGGTGGGGCTCTCAGCCTTCTCTTTTGGCAGCTCGAACCCCTGGCCCAGCTGCCTACTACGTGGAGGACTGCTACAACTCACGCTTCCCCTCAGTGCCTGGCGTGGTCATCCAGGGTGTGCGCAGACCCAAGCGCCACAACACAGGCCCCTTCTGTGCACTCTAGAGCCAGCTGGGCACAACCTGCTTGGCCCGGCCACCGAGTGGCCTCCCCTGGGGCTTTCCCAGGCCTCCCTTGGGACTCGGGGCCCCAGCCTGGCCTTCTGACCCTCTGGGCACCCCCGATGCACCCTTCTGGCTGGTCAATCCTTCTATGGGCTGTGGACAAGGCTGGCCCAGCCTGGATCCCTCATCTGGCCACCTCCCTGCTATACAGAGATGCTGTTGGTTCTCTTGAGCTCTGTGGTGTGCAGTTGTCTGTCCTTCACCTGGGGGCGGTCCTGGGTCATTTCCGGCTTTCCCTGTTGAGGGATCTCCATTCGGCTGCCCCTGAAGGGTGCTCTTTTCTCTAGGGCAGCAGCCTGCGACTCACCCTGAGCTCCAGCCTGGAGCGAGATGGGAGGTGGGCTCTGTGGGACGCCCCCACCCAGCCGTGCCACTTAGGGGCCTGGTCCAGTTGCTGTCCACCTGAGGGTCAGCCGCTTGCCAAGCCAGGGAACTTGGAAGGAGGTGCCAAATGCCCTGAGCCGCCACCTCCAGGTGGGGTCGGCCTGGCCAGGTCTCAGGAAGGGCCCAGGGACCCCGCTCACCAGGGCCCAACCCCACTTCCCCTAGGCCTTGAGCTGAAGACGCAGCTGGGCTTAGTCACCTGTGCCCTGAAAACTCTGGCCCAGGGCCCTGCAGACTCCTGTGGCACTGCCAGCAGACTCCCAGGGCCTTCACCTGCCGGGTCCCTGTACTGCCCCTGCCTGCAGCTTCACCTGGCTGGGGCCTCCCTTGTCACCACTGGCCTGCCCTCCTACCCAGGGTTGGGCCCCAAGGCTGCCACCTTGCGGGAGGCTTAACTGCAGTGCCATCACCTCTACCTCCCCAAGTCCTTTCCAGACCCAGGACCCAGACCAGGCCCAGAGCTCAACCCCTTCAAAAAGGCTCTGGGCAGCTGCTCCTGTGGCCTCAGCACCATCCCCTTTGGCAGAGAGGAATCCAAGGCCCTAGGGCTGTGTGTGTGCTGTGTCCCTTGCCCTCCTCTGCCACTGAACCAGCTGGGGGTTGGATCAAGGCACTGGTACCTTCGCCCTTGGGGTGACCAACTTGGCCAGCAGCAAGAGAGCCGTGGTAGCCCTGGCCTTGGGAGCTTGGCCCCGCTTGTGGGAACAGGAGCTCTGCTCATGGCTGCACCACCAGGCACCCCTGGTGAGACACAAAGCTAGGAGTGGGAGCGGCAGGAAGGATGCAACGATCTCCTCCAGCTGGGCTGAGGAGGGACTGCTTCCTGGAGGAGGTGGAGGAAGGAGCCTTTAAGGAAGAGCAAGTTTGTTGGGCAGCGGGAAAGAAATTTCTAGAGAAAAACTCGGCAGGGAAGACCGAAAAGAGAGAGGGTGTGTGTGGGGTGCTCGGCGCGGCACTGCCTGCGGGAGGGCGGCGGGCTGGAGAGGCGGGGAGGCCCGGGAAGCCCACCCGTCTGGGATGAGAAGGGACACTGTGGAAACTGGACTCTCCCTCACGGCTCCGCGGGGCTCGGTGGGCGCCACAGCCTCCCGGTGCCAGGGAGGGCGGCCGTCGCTCGCGCTCCCGCTGCGGGCCCGGTCTCCGCCAGGCCCCGGCCCCGTGAAGGCGCTCAGAGCTCAGTCTTGGCGACAGCGCTGGAGTGGGCTTCGTGCCCGTTTCACGCGGAGGAAGCCACGCTCAGGAGGGAGGGAGTCTGCGCCCGTGTCCTGCACCTGCAGAGCGGAGGGGCGGGGAGCTCAACCCCCGGCAAAACGTCCCCGCGGCGCGTGGCTGCCGCGAGATCAACAAGAGCGTTTTCCAAGCTTGTGTACACGAAATTCACTCGGCTGAGATGACGTCAGTTGGCAGATCAGACCCACCCTGCGTCCGCCCCCACGCTCCCACCCGCCCTCTTCTGCCAGAAACCCCGGGAGCGGGCGGGACCGGGCGGGCGCATGCGCACTGGGCTGGCTGGGCGGGGTCTCTCGCGCCGGGAGAGGGCGCTGCTCCCAGGAACCTGCGGGCGGCTCCGGCGGCGTTTCCAGGGGGCCGGTTGGCGGGCGGACCCGGGCGGTGCGGGGCGGAAGTGGGCGGCTGCAGGACGCGCGCGGAGCCGCGCGGCGGGCGGGACCTGGCCGAGCTGGAGGGCGCCGGGGAGCGGGGCTCGGGCGGCCCCCGAGGCCCGGCGGAGCGGGCCTCTGGGGTGTCTGCGGCGGCGCCGGGGGAGCGGGCTGGGGATGGGGCGCCTAGCCGGGCGGCGGCTGGGGCCTCGGCCATGTTCGCGGGGCTGCAGGACCTGGGCGTGGCCAACGGCGAGGACCTGAAGGAGACCCTGACCAACTGCACGGAGCCGCTCAAGGCCATCGAGCAGTTCCAGGTGGCGCAGCCCCCGGGGCGGGGGGAGCCCGGTGCGAGGGCAGGGCTGCCTGCGCGGGAGTCGGGCCTGGCGGAGGCGCCGGAAGTTTTCCGGCTTTCTGTTGGTGTCTGAGTCTTGTTTTGGGGGTGGAGTCCGGAGCCAGCACCCCTTTGCTGGATGGCTGGGTGGCTTTCGGTGGCTGCGGTTACCGCCAGCACTGCTGGGAACACCTGGGTTCGTACCTCCCTGGGTTCGAGCTCTTAGAACCTTGGGGTGCCCGGGCGCACTGGGCTGCGGCTGAGATTTCTCTTGACTTCCTCAGACAGAGAATGGCGTGCTGCTGCCCTCTCTTCAGTCGGCCCTCCCTTTCTTGGACCTGCACGGGACGCCGCGGCTGGAGTTCCACCAGTCGGTGTTCGATGAGCTGCGGGACAAGCTGCTGGAGCGAGTGTCAGCCATCGCTTCGGAGGGGAAGGCTGAGGAAAGGTGGGTCAGCGGGAGGGATGGGCAGGTGAGATGTGCGGCTGTCCTCTCAGCCTTGGATCGACTCAGGGGCTTTTATCGTCCTTTTGGCTCCACATCCTTGCTCCCAGAGGTGGCCTGGCTCTGTGTCTGAGTGCGGAGCCTTGCCCCATGGGTCCTGCGCGTGGAGGCTTGTCCTGGTAGCTGTTACCTGTGTGGGGACAAGCAGGTAGCTGCTCTGATCTGGCGCATCGCTGCACCATCAATCCTGTGAGTTGTTGCAGGTACAAGAAGCTGGAAGACCTTCTGGAGAAGAGCTTTTCTCTGGTCAAGATGCCGTCCCTGCAGCCCGTGGTGATGTGCGTCATGAAGCACCTGCCCAAGGTAGGGCCCTAACCCTAACCCTGACGTGGTGGCGTGGACCGTCCGCCCACCCCTCATGCCCTTAAGTTGGTGGAAGTTCTGGTGGCCACCTAGCTCCGGGAGCTTCCCACGCCGCCTGCCGGAGTGCTGTCCGTGGTGAGCTCTGTCTGGCTTCTCCCACATGAGCAGCGTGGAGACTGAACCTTAGCACTGGAGTTGGGGTGTGGGGCCCGCCCTGGGATAGAACTGTTGATATTTGGCTTGTCTGCATGAACTTGCTGGGGCCAGGGGACCTGTCATAGGTGTCCTGTGGGGTGGGGCTTAGCTGGAGGTGGTCTTGGGAGGGGGGTACTGAGGCCTCTTGGCTTGTCGTAAGGGAGATCCAGGGACACAGGAGCCACTCACAGGCTGCCTGTGGTGTCATGTAGGTTCCTGAGAAAAAGCTGAAGCTAGTCATGGCTGACAAGGAGCTGTATCGAGCCTGCGCCGTGGAGGTGAAGCGGCAGATCTGGCAAGACAACCAGGCTCTCTTCGGGGACGAGGTTTCCCCGCTGCTGAAGCAGTACATCCTGGAGAAGGAGAGCGCACTCTTCAGCACAGAGCTCTCTGTCCTGCACAACTTCTTCAGCCCTTCCCCCAAGACCAGGCGCCAGGGCGAGGTGAGGGGACAGGCCGTGTGCAGGGCGGGGCACCTTTTGGGGGTGCCATGGCTGGCCCCGTCAGCTGCCTGGGGATCAACACTCTGCTGCCCTGTGAATGGTTGGATGGTTCTGCTTCTTGGCTGGACGGTGGGGGAGGGCTGGCCTGTACCCGTGCTGGAAAGAAAGTTGGGGGTTTTTATGTTTGTAGTTTACTTTTCTTTAAAGTGATATATGGACAACATTAAAATCTACAGAAAGGCCCTAATGAAATTCGGCCGCCTCCCTACTTCTTTTTTTTTTGAGGCGGAGTCTGGCGCTCCGTCGCCCAGGCTGGAGTGCGATGGCTACAATCTTGGCTCCTGCAAGCTCACGCCTCCCGGGTTCACTTCCATTCTCTGCCTCAGCCTCCTGAATAGCTGGGACTACAGAAGCCCTTCCACCGCGCCCGGCTAATTTTTTGCATGATTTTATTATTGAGGCGAGGGGTTTCACCGTGTTAGCCAGGATGGTCTCGATCTCCTGACCTCATGATCTGGCCGCCTCGGCCTCCCAAAGTGCTGAGATTACAGGCGTGAGCCACTGTATACGGCACCTCCCCCCCGCCGGCCCACCTCTAAAAAGCAAATTCTGTTTGGTCCTTCAACTTTTTTTTTCTGTTTCACGAAAACATGTATTAGATGACAGCTGTACATGGCGTAAGCTGTGTGTGGGCTGGTAAAGGCTTGAGTGCCAGCTATAACCAGGAAAACTGCTGTCCCCTTTTCATGTTCACGGAACAGCTATTTCTCATAGTTGGGCCAGTCCTATGGTCTGCAAAGGAGGTAAACATTTTAAAGCAAGACTTAGCTGAACTGGAATGGAGCCAGAGATGAGGGCACTAAGCCAGACCTCCCAGGCAGTGATCTAACAGCTTGTTCTTGGTGTCCCGGCTCTTTTGCTCCGAACACGGATAGGGAATGTGAAGGCTCTCTTCTGGCTGGGATGAAGCATCTAGGTGATAAGAAATCCAGAGAGGGGCTGAGGAAGGGAGGCAAGAGTTGCTTTTTATTGACTTGGAAGTGGGCTCTTCAGTGAAGCCCGTTTGGGTTTAAGAGCATTTTCCTGCTTCCTTGTTCTTCCTGCAACTTCTGCTGCCTGAGCTGCCATGCTTGTAATCCAGCGTCCATTTCCTGCGACAGCAGTACAACTCGTCTTGCAAACTTCTCCCTTTCAGCTTTTCTTCCAAGCTGGCCTTTCACTGGGGGAGCAGGGCGGCCATCCACCTATGACCAGTTTGGGAGCTCTGTAAGGGGCCCGTAGCCGGAAGGGTTGGCTGCCAGTCCCTGCTGTAGTCGCCACTGGCTGGCCGCCCGCCCAAGCGGCTGCACCACAGTGCAGCCTCCAGACACCTGTGAAGAGAACAGTTGCCAAAGCAGCCATGCTGAGCCAGAGTAGCCGGGGTAGCCCTCCTTTTTTTTTTTTTTTTGCTCTGTTGCCCAGGCTGGAGTGCAGTGGGGCGATCTTGGCTCATTGCAAGCTCCGCCTGGGGTTCACTCCATTCTCTTGCCTCAGCCTTCCAAGTAGCTGGGACTACAGGTGCCCACCACCACGCCTGGCTAATTTTTTGTATTTTTAGTAGAGCTGGGGTTTCTCTGTGTTAGCCAGGATGGTCTCGCTCTCCTGAACTTATGATCCACCCGCCTTGGCCTCCCAAAGTGCTGGGATTACAGGCATGAGCCACCGCGCCCAGCCTGGTCCTTCAATTTTCAGGTATTTAAATGATTTATTAATATGGTTGCAGTTGAGTTGTTTTTCATTCTTCAGAGGATAGCAAACCCAGGGTTCTGTCTGTTAATAATATCGGCATTGTTCTAAACTGAAACTTGCTGACAATTTTCTTTGTTCTTTTTGAGACGAAGTCTCTCTCTGTCGCCAGGCTGGAGTGCAATGGCGCGATCTCGGCTCACTGCAAGCTCCGTCTCCTGGGTTCACTCCATTCTCCTGCCTCAGCCTCCTGAGTAGCTGGGACCACAGGAGCCGCCACTATGCCCGGCTAGTTTTTTGTATATTTAGTAGAGCAGGGTTTCACCGTGTTAGCTAGGATGGTCTCGATCTCCTGACCTCGTGATCCGCCCACCTCGGCCTCCCAAAGTAGTGGGATTACAGACGTGAGCCACCGCTCCCGGCCTTTTCCCTTTTTTTTTTTTTTTTTTTGAGACAGGAGTTTCGCTCTTGTCACCCAGGCAGAAGTGCAATGGTGTGGTCTGGGCTCACTACAGCCTCTGCCTCCTGGGTTCAAGCTGTTCTGCCTCAGCTTCCCCAGTAGCTGGGATTATAGGCGTGTGCCATCATGCCCAGCCAATTTTGGTGTTTTTAGTATCATCGTGTTTGCCAGGCTCGCCTTGAACTCCTGAGCTCACGTGATCCGCCTGCCTTGGCCTCGCAAAGTGCTGGGATTGTAGGCATGAGCCACTCTGCCTGGCCCTTTTTTTTTTTCTGTTTTTTTTTTTTTTTTTTTTTGAGATGGAGTCTTGCTCTGTCACCCAGGCTGGAGTGCAGTGCCTCGAACTCGGCTCACTGCAACCTCTGCCTCCTGAGTTCAAGCAATTCCCCTGCCTCAGCCTCTCGAGTAGCTGGGACTACAGGCCAGCCCCATCATGCCTGGATAATTTTTGTATTTATTTAGTACAGACAGTGTTTCATCTTGTTGACCAGGCTGAACCAAGAGGAACTCCTGACCTCAGGTGATCCGCCCACCTTGGCCTCCCAAAGTGCTGGAATTATAGGTGTGAGCCTGGCCGTAACCAACTTTAGCACCGTTCGATAGAAAGATAAAGTGAACTATAAGTTAAGATTTTTCAATATCCACATTAAGAAAAAAAAAGTGAGATCAATTTCATTAATGTTTTGTTCGGTCTAGTGTATCCAAAGTATTATCTTTCAGCATGTAATTCATGTGAAGGATTGGGCTGGGTACCGTGGCTCACGCCTGTACTCCTAGTACTTTGGGAGGCTGAGGTGGGAGGATTGCTTGAGCTTAGTAGTTGAAGACCAAAGGGAGACCTTGGCCGGGCGCGGTGGCTGAAGCCTGTAATCCCAGCACTTTGGGAGGCCGAGACGGGCGGATCACGAGGTCAGGAGATCGAGACCATCCTGGCTAACACGGTGAAACCCCGTCTCTACTAAAAAATACAAAAAACTAGCCGGGCGAGGTGGCGGGCGCCTGTAGTCCCAGCTACTCGGGAGGCTGAGGCAGGAGAATGGCGTAAACCCGGGAGGCGGAGCTTGCAGTGAGCTGAGATCCGGCCACTGCACTCCAGCCTGGGCCACAGAGCGAGACTCTGTCTCAAAAAAAAAAAAAAAAAAAGGGGAGACTTTGTCTCTACAAGAAAAAAAATTTAACTCAGCATGGTGGCGCATACCTGTTGTCCCAACTGCTGAGGAGGCTGAAGCAGAAGGATGGCTTGGGCCCAGGAGATTGAAGCTGCAGTGAGGTGTGACTGAGCCACTGCACTCCAGCCTGGGCGGCAGAGTGACAGACACTGTCTCAAAAGCAAAAAAAAAAAATATTGAACTATAATGCTTTTTGTGGGAGGATCACTGAGATTTGAAACCTGGTGAGTCTTTCACACTTAGCGCCCTTCTGAACTACTGCACTTCAAGTGCTGAACAGTTCATGTGGCTCTGGGCTCCCTTTAGGCCGTGGGTCCTGACCACGTGCATGGGCTTGTTGGGGGTGGCTAGTGCCACCTTTGTCCTCCCTTCCCTGTTTGTTTATTCCCAGTGAGGTCCTCCACGGGCCTTTTTCTTGTTCCGTTGCTGTCAGACAGAGCCCTTGGACCCCTCTGCGAACTGTGGGGTGCCCTGCACTTCCCAGGCCTTTCTCCTGCCCCATCTCTTCTGGTGACCTGGTGCTGCCTATACCGATTTCTGTCTTTGAGGGACTTGCTTGGTCTGCTTAGTCCTAGGTTGATTCTTTTATTTTTATTTTATTTTGTTTTATTTTATTTGCTTATTTTATTTTTATTCTTTAAATTTATTTTCTTTTTATTTATTTATTTATTTATTTATTTTTTTGGAACCCTAGTCTGCGCTCTTCATGCAGCCCAGGCTGGGTAGTGGCCCAATCTCCAGCTCACTGCAAGCATCGCCTCGGATTCATGCCATTCTCCTGCCTCAGCCTCCCGGTAGCTGGGACTACAAGCCATAGCATGCATTCATTTTGCTCAATTTTTTAAGTGAGATGGGAATTGCAGGGCAGTGGCTCAAACCTGCTCATCCAGCACTTTGGGAGGCAGGGGCAGGTGGATCTTGAGTCACAAGATGGGGCCATCCCTTGGTGAAACCCCGTCCTCTACTAAAAATACAAAAAAAACTAGCCAGGCGGTGGCGAGAGCCTGAGTCAGCCTGCTCGGGAGGCTGAGACGGGGAAGAATGGCATGAACCCAGCGGAGGCGGGCTGCAGTGAGCTGTGAGATCCGGCCACTGCCTCCCAGCCTGGGTGACAGAAGGCAGACTCCGTCTCAAAAAAAAAAAAAAAAAAAAAAAAAAGTAGAGATGGTTTTAGTAGAGTAGCCAGGATGGTCTTGATCTCTTGACAGTCCGCCTGCCTCCAGCCTTCCAGAGTGCTGGGATTACAGGCATGAGCCACTCGCCCTGGCCTATTTTTTATTTTTTTTTAAATTTATTTTATTTTATTTTTTAAAATTTTCTAATTGTTGAATTTATTTTTATTTTATTTTATTTATTTATTTTTGGTGGGAGTCTGGCTCAATAAGCCAAGGCTGGAGTGCAGAAGTGGCGGATCTCAGCTCACTGCAAGCTCTGCCTCTCGAGGTTTATACCATTCTCCTGCCTCAGCCTCCCAAGTAGCTTCAGAGTTTAAAACCACCTCGCCAGCTAGTTTTTATATTTTAGTAGGGTAGGTTTCACCGTATTAGCCAGGATGGTCTCGATCCTCCTGGCCGTGATCCAGCGTCTTGGCCTCCCCAAAGTGCTGGGATTACAGGCTTGAGCCACCGTGCCCGGCCGAGTTTATCATTTTATTTTATTTTTATTTTATTTATGTTATTTTAATTTAATTTAATTTTATATTTTACTTTATTTTATTTTATTTTTTTGAGACAGAGTTGCTTGTTGCCCAGGCTGGAGTACAGTGGTGTGATCTCCACTGACTGCAACCTCATTCTCCCAGGTTCAAGTGATTCTCCTGCCTCAACCTCCTGAGTAGCTGGGATTATAGGCGCCCACCACCACGCTTGACTAATATTTGTATTTTTAGTAGAGACGGGATTTCACCATGTTGGCCAGGCTGGTCTCGAACTCCTGGTCTCAGGTAATCCACCCACCTTGGCCTACCAATTTGCTGCAGTTACAGCCATGAGCCACCGTGCCCAGCCCAATTCTCTTTTAAAAAGTTAAATTAGACCGGGCACAGTGGCTCACACCTGTAATACCAGCACTTTGGGAGGCCAGGGCGGGCAGATAACGAGGTCAGGAGTTCAAGACAAGCCTGACCAACATGGTAAAAACCCATCTCTACTAAAAACACAAAAATTAGCCAGATGTGGTGGTGTGCCCCTGTAATCCCAGCTACTCAGGAGGCTGAGGCAGGAGAATCACTTGAACCTGGGAGGCGGAGGTTGCAGTGAGCCAAGATTGCACCACTGTACTCCAGCCTAGGCGACAGAGTGAGACTCAGTCTCAAAAGAAGAAAAAAAAAGTTAAAAACTGGATCAGGTGTGGTGGCTCACGCCTGTAATCTTAGCACTTTGGGAGGCCAACGTGGGTGGATCACCTGAGCTCAGAAGACCGGCCCGGGCAACATGGGGAAACCTTGTCTCTACTAAAATACAAAAAATTAGCTGGGCGTGGCGGCCTGTGCCTGTAATCCCAACTACAGGCTGAGACAGGAGAATAGCTTGAATCTGGGAGGCAGAGGTTGCAGCGAGCCGAGATCCTACCATTGCACTCCAGCCTGGGCGACAGCACAAGACTATCTCAAAAGGAAAAAAAAGGTTGGGCATGGTGGCATGCAATTGTAGTCCCAGCTAGTCGGGAGGCTGAGGCAGGAGAATCACTCTAGCCCAGGAGGTCAAGGCTGCAGTGAGCCACAGTCTCAACGGTGCACTCCAGCCTGGACGACAGAGCAAGGCCTTGTCTCAAAAAAAGTTATAAAGGCCGGGCGCGGTGGCTCAAGCCTGTAATCCCAGCACTTTGGGAGGCCAAGATGGGCGGATCACGAGGTCAGGAGATCGAGACCATCCTGGTGAACACAGTGAAACCCCGTCTCTACTAAGAAATACAAAAAATAGCCGGGCGAGATGGCGGGCGCCTGTAGTCCCAGCTACTCGGGAGGCTGAGGCCGGAGAATGGCGTGAACCCGGGAGGCGGAGCTTGCAGTGAGCTGAGATCCGGCCACTGCACTCCAGCCTGGGCTACAGAGCGAGACTCCGTCTCAAAGTCTCAAAAAAAAAAATAAAATAAAAAAGATAAATATAACAGAACCTGCTACCATCAGACTGGTGCCAATATTTAATAAGAGAGGAGGGAACATTTTCTGCCAAAAAGTAGGAAGGACAGATATCCAGATGTCCAGAGAGAGGGGCCGCACTGCCCTGCACGTGATGTCCATGTGTCTTCATTGTGGCGGAGCCTGGGAGGGTCCCGGAACCTGACGGTGCTTCTCACTGCAGGTGGTGCAGCGGCTGACGCAGATGGTGGGGAAGAACGTGAAGCTGTACGACATGGTGCTGCAGTTTCTGCGTACGCTCTTCCTGCGCACGCGGAATGTGCACTACTGCACGCTGCGGGCTGAGCTGCTCATGTCCCTGCATGACCTGGACGTGGGTGAGATCTGCACCGTGGACCCATGCCACAAGGTAGCACAGCCCTCCCTCCTTCCCCCCACCCTGCCTCCTGAAGGTAGCACTGCCCTCCCTCCTTCCTCCTGGCCCTCCTGGCTCCTCTCCCCTCTGTGGGTTTGGCTGGGCCGGTGACCACCTGGGCGCCCTCCTCTCCCGAGGCTGTTTCCTGGGCTCTGATCTTTCTGTCCTGCTGTGTGTTGGTATCTTGTGGCTCCTCTCCAGACCCTGATGGGGGAAGGAGGCTAGTCCCCTGCATCTGAGCCAGAGACCTGGCCATTCCCTGGGACTCTCTTGCCCCGTCCAGCCCTTTGTCTGTTCCCGAGGGCTGTAGGACCTACAGGCTGGACCTTGACCATTGCCCCAGCTTCCTCCCATCTTTCCAAACCTGGCCTGTGGCCCTCCCCTTCCCCAGAACCCTGGGGACTACTTGTTGGCCAGGTACCGAGTGCTCCAGGAATGGGGTTTCCCTTCATACGGACCCTCCAGCCTCGGGACCATCTTTCCGGGACTGGAGTCACCCTCCGAGGCTTCCATTGCTTGGAGTGCTGCAGTGGCCACTCCCACACTCAGGGTGCCATGAGGGAGTCCCCTTTTAGAAAGAAACATCATCACTGTCTCCACTGCTGTCCTGACCCTGCTGCTTCGGCACCATTGGGAGACTGGTGCCCGGTGCCTTCCCTCACAGCAGCTGTGACTGAGCGAGAGGCCGGGGCCTGCGGCTGTGTTTGGGGCCGGATCTCTGGTCGTCCTGGGAGGCTTGGTCTGGTCCCGACCGTGCTTCCTCCTTGCAGTTCACCTGGTGCCTGGACGCCTGCATCCGAGAGCGGTTCGTGGACAGCAAGAGGGCGCGGGAGCTGCAGGGGTTTCTCGATGGAGTCAAGAAGGGCCAGGAGCAGGTGCTGGGGTGAGGGTCGGCTCCCTGAAGCCTCTGCCCCCCAGGGCCCTGTGCGCATCTGGTCTGCGCTCGCTGTGTTTTGTCATGGGTAGCAGGTGTTTATTCCCTGATGTTGCTTTGTCTTTTGTTTTTTTCGAGATAGAGTCTCATTCTGTAGCCCAGGATGAAGTGCAATGGTGCGATCTCTGCTCACTGCAACCTCCGCCTCCCAGGCTCAAGCCATTCTCCTGCCTCAGCCTCCCAAGTAGCTGGGACTACAGGCACGCGCCACTGCGCCCAGCTAATTTTTGTATTTTTTAGTAGAGACAGGGTTTCATCATGTTGGCCAGGCTGGTCTTGAACCCCTGACCTCAGGTGATCCACCCGCCTCAGCCTTCCAAAGTGCTGGGATTACAGGCGCGAGACCCCGCACCCAGCCTCCTGGATGTTTCAGCAGAGCTATGTTGGGCACTGCTGGCCCACAGCTGAGGGACATGGTTGTTGGGATGTGTCTGGGTAGCAAAGTCTCCCTCCTTAACTCTGCATTCTGTAGCCAGGCCCAGGGGCTGGGGGCTCTGGTGTCTGCAGTGGCGTGGAGCCAGCCTCTGAGCTTAGGGGTATCTGTTGGCATTTGCTTTCCAGCATTCTCTGGCTGGTGTATAGATACAGTGCTGCCTGGCCCCACCTTTGCCACTTTTTTTCTTCTTTTTGAGACAGGGTCTGTGTCACCCAGGCTTCAGTGCAGTGGTACAGTCTTCCTCATCTCCTGGGCATTGATCCTGCTGCCTCAGCCTCCCAGAGTGCTGGGATTACAGGCATGAGCCACCACACTCAGGCTTTATTTTGTTTGTTTTCTTAACTCTAATTTGGAAGATCTAACATGTTAAGGACAAATTGCAAACCTTAAGCTTTTTTTTTTTTTTTGAGATGGAGTCTCGCTCTGTCACCCAGCCTGGAGAGCAGTAGCGCGATCTTGGCTCACTGCAAGCTCCGCCTCCCGGGTTCACGCCATTCTCATGCCTCATCTTCCCAAGTAGCGGGGACTACAGACGCCTGCCACTACACCCAGCTAATTTTTTGTATTTTTAGTAGAGATGGGGTTTCACCGTGTTAGCCAGGATGGTTTTTGATTTCCTGACCTCGTGATCCACCCGCCTCGGCCTCCCAAAGTGCTGGGATTACAGGCATGAGGCACTGCGCCCGGCCAACCTTAAGCTTTTTTTAAGAAACCCAGCATGTGATGGGTGCCCGTTGCCAGTCCCGAACCCAGCCTAGGCCACCCCTCCTGAGGACTGTGCCACTGAAGGGAGGGGCAACAGGCATTTCATTAATGCCAAGGCGGCCTCCTTCCAGGGACCTGTCCATGATCCTGTGTGACCCCTTCGCCATCAACACGCTGGCACTGAGCACAGTCAGGCACCTGCAGGAGCTGGTCGGCCAGGAGACACTGCCCAGGGTGAGTGTGGGCTTGGTCAGCAGCTGTCGGGGCCACGTGACCACCCCGCTGGCTGCTCCGGGTGGTCGGGGTGTGGAGGCAGCTGTCGGGGCCCTGTGGCCGCCCCGCCGGCTCTGGTGGACGGTGTGGACGGCAGCAGCCAGGTAGAGGCGCGTGCTTCCCTGCTGTGAGACTGGGTTTCACCCCGTGTGTGGGGCTGGTGATTGCAGTCGTGTGGTCCTGGCCATGGGCACCAGAGACCCTGCTGGGTAACGAGTTGGGTCAGAGGAGCTCCATGGCCAGGACATGGCTGCCTGGGACTGGCGCTGAGCCCGTCCTCCCTACAGGACAGCCCCGACCTGCTGCTGCTGCTCCGGCTGCTGGCACTGGGCCAGGGAGCCTGGGACATGATTGACAGCCAGGTCTTCAAGGAGCCCAAGATGGTAACAAGCCTCCTGTGGGGGCTGCCAGTTTCTCCCGAGGAGCTGTGGGGTGGAGCGGGAGGTGCTAGCAAAGTGGTTGTGGAGGCCCCTTTGGTCCCAAAGCTTCCTTCCTGGAGGTGCCCACCTTCTGTTTGGGAAAATGCCCACCAGGGGGTTCTGGGGTGTCTCCGTGGACCGTGGCTGGCCACAGGTGGTGGCTACTCCATGTGGATCCAGGCCCAGAAGGGGGTTTGAGGACCTGGGTGGGGGACTCGGGAGGTGGGAAGAGGGACCTGGGGACCTGGAGAGGAGGGTGGGGTTGGTGAGGTGTCTGGGGGAGTGGGAGGGCCAGGGCAGGGTGTGTGTCAACGTTGGGGTGGGGTGGGGTGGGGCGGGGCCCGCTCATGGCCTCCCCTCCTCGTAGGAGGTAGAGCTCATCACCAGGTTCCTCCCGATGCTCATGTCCTTCCTGGTGGATGACTACACTTTCAATGTGGATCAGAAACTTCCGGCCGAGGAGAAAGCCCCAGTCTCATATCCGAACACACTTCCCGAAAGCTTCACTAAGTACGGGCTGCAGGGCCGTGGGTGCAGGGGTGGCTGTGGCGCAGGGGTGGCCATGGGTGCAGGGGTGGCACTGTTGCGGGGGGGCTGCTGCAGGGCTGGGTGGGGGTCGGTGTGGGGGCTCAGGCAGGGCTGATGGCGCCCGGGGCACAGGTTTTTGCAGGAGCAGCGCATGGCCTGCGAGGTGGGGCTGTACTACGTCCTGCATATCACCAAGCAGAGGAACAAGAATGCGCTTCTCCGCCTGCTGCCGGGGCTGGGTGAGTCCTGATGGGCAGTGGCTGGCAGTGCTTTCCCTGTGGCAGCTGCTGCGTGCGATCCCGCCCAGGGTGCAGGCCCCAGGGCCCCCAGGAGCTGTCATCTCCCCAGCTCACTTCCAACTTTGCTAGCTTTGTTTTCTTTTTTTTTTCTTTTTTTTTTTTTTTTTGAGACGGAGTCTTGCTCTGTCGCCCAGACTGGAGTGCAGTGGCCGGATCTCAGCTCACTGCAAGCTCCACCTCCCGGGTTCACGCCATTCTCCTGCCTCAGCCTCCCGAGTAGCTGGGACCACAGGCGCCCGCCACCTCGCCCGGCTAGTTTTTTGTATTTTTTAGTAGAGACGGGGTTTCACTGTGTTAGCCAGGATGGTCTCGATCGCCTGACCTCGTGATCCGCCCGTCTCGGCCTCCCAAAGTGCTGGGATTACAGGCTTGAGCCACCGCACCCGGCCTAGCTTTGTTTTCACTTTTTTTTTTTTTTTTGAGACGAAGTCTCACTCTGTCGCCCAGGCTGGAGTGCAATGGCGCGACCTCAGCTCACTGCAGCCTCTGCCTCCCAGGTTCAAGTGATTTCTCGTGCCTCACCCTCCTGAGTAGCTGGGATTACAGGCACCCGCCACCACGCCAGGCTAATTTTTGTATTTTTAGTAGACATGGGGTTTCTCCATGTTGGTTCGGCTGGTCTCGAACTCCTGACTTCATGATCCGCCCACCTCGGCCTCCCAAAGTGCTGGGATTACAGGCCTGAGCCACCGTTCACAGCCTCGTTTTCACTTTTACGTTTTTGTCTATAGTTTATTTTACTAGGAAAGGGAGACGGAGTTCAGCTTTGTGCTTTCCCACAAAGAAGTGACGCAAGAGCTGCTCTTATTTCATCCTAACTGGCGAGGGGCCTGGGACCCCTCAGTTGCTTAGAGGATGGAGCAAAGGGGAGGGGGAGAGATCCCCTGCCCCAGTCCCCCACCCAGGTAGTGACAGGCCCACTTCCTCCTGGGAGCCTCCACGGGGGAGGGGTTGTTGCAAGCCAGGAAGAAGAGGAAGGGTCCAAATGGGCGCCTTCAAGAGTAGAACTGCAGGTCCCGTGGGAGATGGGGCCTCTTTAGCCTTGCGGTATCCACCGTGACAGAGACCCTGGGCTCTTCCCTGCTGACTCAGGCCTTGTCTGGGGTTTGCTGTCTTAGTCCACGTTATGCTGCTCTAACAGAGACTCAAGACTGAGCAATGTAGAAAGGGAAGGGATGCCCGGGTGCGGTGGCTCAGGCCTGTAATCCCAGCGCTTTGGGAGGCTGAGGCGGGCGGATCACGAGGTCAGGAGTTTGAGACCAGTCTGGCCAATATGGTGAAACCCCGTCTCTACTAAAAAAATACAAAAATTGGTCAGGCACAGTGGTGGGTGCCTGTAATCCCAGGTACTTGGGAGGCTGAGGCAGGATTATCTCTTGAATCTGGGAGGTGGAGGTTGCAGTGAGCAGAGATCGACCATTGCACTCCAGCCTGGATGACAGAGCGAGACTCCGTCTCAAAAAAAAAAAAAAAAAAAAAAAAAAGAGCAGCAGTTCTCTCTTGAGGGGGCTGGGATAGGAAGTCAAGGTCAGGGTTTCGGCTCTGACCCGGGGAGCTTTGCTGTATGCTCCATGAGTGGAAGGCAGAGAGAGGCAAGAGGAGCCTGAGCCGGAGACAGACAGACCTGAACAGAGATAGAGAGAACCTGAACCCGAGATGAGAGACAGAGAGACAGAGATGAGAGACACAGAGAGATGAGAGAGACAGAGACAGGAGAGGCATAGAAACAGACAGATGAGAGACAGAGCTAGAGATGAGACACAGATGGAGACAGAGAAGGGGGCCAGACTTCCCCCTTTATCAGGAGCCCACTCCTGTGCTAACAGCGTGAATGCTTTGGCGAGGATGGAGCCCTCACGACCTCAGCAGTGTTGCGTTGGGGATCAGGTTTCTGGCGGTGAACCTGGGGACACGTCCACACCACGGCACGTGCCTAGTGTGTTTCTCGGTGGCTGGTGTGTCCGAGGACAGTGCGTGCATGCATTTTCCAGCTTTCTTTGCAGAGGAAGTTACCTGTGGGTATTAACCTGTCCCCAGCCAGCCTCTCACTGAGCTTGGGTCGCCTGGGCGTGGGTTTCCTATTGCTGCTGGAACGAATGACCACAGACAGTGGCATCAGACGGTGCAGGCAGACATGACCTCCTGGGCTCACGCGGGCACCAACACTGCTGCTCCTTCTGGAGGCTCTGGGAGGCTCTTGAGGGCACTGGGACATTGTGCTGCCGGCCACCGGCCACTGGGCAGAACCGGTTTGTTTATTTTTTGAGACTTCCGGGAACATAGTTATAAATAACTTTGATTTGCCTTGGCCTGTCCACTGCAGTACAGTCACGTGTCACATAACATTCTGTCCACCGTGGACCACATATACGACCACACGGTCACATAAGCTGACAATTTCTCTGTTTAGATACACAATCACTTACTGTTGTGTCCCAGCGGCCTCCGGTACTCGGTACAGCCACGTGCTGTGCAGGTGTGTAGCTCAGGGGCACGAGGCCGTGGCCCGGCCCAGTGTGCAGTGGGCGGCACCTTCTGGATTTGTGTCAGTCCCTGTGGAGCTTGCACAGTGACAGACTCACCGGAGGCCTTCTTTCTTATTTGATTGTGGCTAGAAACAGGCTGGGAACCAGGAGTGCGGCTTCTCCTCGGAGTACGTGGCTGCCCCATGGGCTGGGATGTGCATTTTCAGTAACATTTGGGGAGAGCAAGCTTATTCTTAGGTTTTTAGTGGGTTCTAGTAAGAATAGATGTTGATTTTTGGAATTCTCTCCTGTTTATTTTTTAACACTTTTGTAGTGGGAATTTGTGAAATAATATAAAGTCAAGAGCACGGTACAGTGAGGACCCAGCACCATCTCCAACCTCCCCGGGGTCTGTGTGGGGTCCACGTGTGGCCGCCTGTCCCTCAGGGCAATGTCTGGGTGTAAATCTGACACATCACAGAAAGCAGGCCGCAGACGTAGGCATCTCTACAAAAGGAGGATGCCTTTACAGGAGAATCACTTGAACCTGGGAGGCAGAGGTTGCTGTGAGCCGAGATCACGGCACTGCCCTCCAGCCTGCGCAACACAGCCAGACTCCATCTCAGAAAAAAAAAGAGGGGGGCTGGGCACGGTGGCTCATGCCTGTGATCCCAGCACTTTGGGAGGCCGAGGCGGGTGGATCACCAAGGTCAGGAGTTCCAGACTGGCCTGGCCAACGTGGTGAAATTCCATCTCTATTAAAAATACAGAAATTAGCCGGTGTGTGACGCACGCCTGTAGTCCCAGCTGCTCGGGAGGCTGAGGCAGGAGAATCGCTTGAACCCAGGAGGCAGAGGTTGCAGTGAACCGAGATTGCACCACTGTACTCCAGCCTGGGCGACAGAGTGAGAATCCGTCTCAAAAAAAAAAAAAAAAAAACAAGACTGCCTTTAAATGCCTGTAAAAAACGGGCCAGACTCGGTGGCTCACCTTGTAATCCCAGTACTTTGGGAGGCTGAGGTGGGCTGATCATCTGAGGTCAGGAGTTCGAGACCAGCCTGGCCAACGTGGCGAAACCCCATCTCAACTAAAAATAGAAAAATTAACCGGGCGTGGTGGTGCGTGCCTGTAATCCCAGCTGAGGGAGGCTGAGGCAGGAGAATCGCTTGAACCTGGAAGGTGGAGGCTGCAGTGAGCTGAGATTGCGCCACTGCACTCCAGCGTGGGTGACAGAGCGAGACTCCGTCTCAAAAAAATAAAAACAGTGACCACGGGCCACTGTCACATCTGAGCCGGGTTCACTGCTGCTCCTCTGCTGACTGCCTGGCAGTGGCTGCGCTTCTCCAGGTGTCTCCTGTCTGCTGTGCAGACGGCCCCGTCAGGGTTGGGATGCGCCTGTCGTCCCCTCTCCTGTCTCACAGTCTTGGGTTCCCTCGAGTTGCAGGAATTTGCCCAGTGGGGCCTTGCTGCTGGATCCCCTGGTCGGGACTGTGTGCCTGCCACATATCCTGTGGCCACCTGGCCACGTGGCTGGCCAAGGCCCTGGGAGATGTGGCAGGCAGGCACCTTGGAAATGTTTCTGTCACTCCGTGGGCACAGGTGGCGCCAGCTGGGTCTGTCCTCGGAAAGCGCCGTCCGGGGTACTAGGAAGGCCACCCTTGCCCCGTCCGCACATGTCACCTCCATGTGGCCTGGCCACAGCTCCTCCTGGCGTCATTCCACGGGCATGAGTCCGCGGGCAGCCACCCTCCCTCCTGCAGGGGCCCAGTGTGGGGTGCTGTGCGCCGTGGTGTCAGTGCTGCGGTCGTATGTGAGGCATCTGTGGGCACGCTTGCTGTCTTTGTTGTGTTTTGGTGTTTGGCTTCAAAAAAGAATGTGAAAGTGCTTCGTTCTCCTTCCTGTGGCACAGTGTAGTTGGTAGTCTGGGAGAACTCTATGGAGTTGGCGCCAGGCCCTTTATTTGTTAGGCTTGTTTCTCCTGGGCTCGGCTACTGGGCAAGGCCTCTCGGGACTGGAGGAGCACCTTGTTTTTCTGTCTCCTCCTCCCCCCACCCCTCCTCCTGTCGCCAGGCTGCAGCTCTGCTTCCCCGCCTAGGGTCCCACCCCACCCACCCACCCTGTCCACCCCCCTGCCCTGTCCACTCCCCACCTGCCTCTTCACCTGCTGAGACCCTGTGCTTCCCACCTCAGAACTTCCAAGAACCCCATGTGAGCACCCCCAGAAGCAGGTTCTGAGGTCTCTGAGGACAAAGGTGCCCTCTGAGGTGGGCAGGGTGGGTGGCGCTGGGCTGATGCCTGCTGTGTCTGCAGTGGAGACCTTTGGCGACTTGGCCTTTGGCGACATCTTCCTCCACCTGCTCACGGGCAGCCTTGCGCTGCTGGCCGACGAATTTGCCCTTGAGGACTTCTGCAGCAGCCTCTTCGATGGCTTCTTCCTCACTGCCTCTCCGAGGTAGGTCTCCTGGGCACCATCTGGCCCACTCTGTCCTCAGCTCTTGTCCATCGCAGCCTGAGAGGTGGCTGCTGTTCCCCACCTGGGGCAGAGGGTCCTCAGGTGGGTGTGTTGGGCACCAGGGCCCGCATGTGGCCCTGCAGGGTGCTTGGGTACAGCTGGGGAGGGTCCCGGAGGCTGGCCGTGTCCTGTTTCCAGGGGCCTTGGCCACCTGCATCCGGGCTTGGCCTGGGCAGACAGCAGGGCCTGCCTCCCGCCCCAGCCCTGCATGGCCTTTTCTAGGAAGGAGAACGTGCACCGGCACGCGCTGCGGCTTCTCATTCACCTGCACCCCAGGGTGGCCCCATCTAAGCTGGAGGCCTTGCAGAAGGCCCTGGAGCCCACAGGCCAGGTGGGTGCCTGGGGGGGCTGCCGTGTGAAGGTGCCTGGTCCCTACCAGCCCCGTGTGTGCTTGCCAAGCTGCCCCTGCAGTGCCTGTGTGTGGTCGGTGGGCACCCGCCCCACACCCCCTGCGCCTGCCCATGCGCCTCGCCTGCCCCATGGTGTGGTTCCCCGCAGAGTGGAGAGGCAGTGAAGGAGCTTTACTCCCAGCTCGGCGAGAAGCTGGAACAACTGGACCACCGGAAGCCCAGCCCAGCGCAGGCTGCGGAGACGCCGGCCCTGGAGCTGCCCCTCCCCAGCGTGCCCGCCCCTGCCCCGCTCTGAGGGTCCTCCAGGCCTGCTCGGGTTCCGGGGCCCTGCTGATTCGCGGCCCTGCTCAGCCAGAAGAGGCTCCCGGACCTGGGTATACAGGGCGGTCCCTCTTCCCGGGGCTGTGGCTGGGCCTGTCCTGGGGTCATGGCCCCCTGCTTCCTGCTCCTTGGAGCAGGCTCCCAGACCTTGTCCGCCATCCACGCAGTGGCTCCGAGGGCACAGCCTCTCCTTGTACTTTCACAGCCACAGAAAGTGTGCTCATTTTCCGTTTTCCTGGGTTAGGAAAACACCACCTGTTTTCCAAGGGGAGAGGGCGGGGTCTCTTCATTGGCTCAGCCTGGCAAAAGTGAGGCACACTGCTACTGTCTTGGGGTTGTGGAGATGGACCTGTGACCCCGTGGAGGCCGTGTGGGGGCAGCAGCCTGGCCTCTGCCATGGTGGGTGTCCTGGGGCCTGTGTGGAGGGAGCCACCTCACCCTGCAGCCCAAGTCACAGGTGTGGCCAGAACAAGCCCAGGTGCACCTGTGGCCTTGTTTCACCCTTGGAACCAGCACTCCTTGCCCAGCAGCGCCGCCTTCAGCGGCCATGATGAGGCCAGCTGGACACATGGTGAGATTTTCTCGTATGTAAATAAAAGGCGTTTTGGTAAATGTGGAGGCTGGAATGTGTCTGTGCCTGCCCTGGGGTTGGATGCAGCTCAGATGGACACGGGCATTCGTGCTGTGGAGCCAGTACCCGGGGCTTTACGGGCCACAGCCTCCCTGGACTGCTCAGCCCTGTCTGTGACCAGCAGCTGGGGATGATATAATAATTTTGGGGGTTGGTTGATACAATTTCTGGGGGAGGATATAATAATTTCTAGAGGAGGTTGATACAATTTCTGGGGGAGGTTTGCAGGAAGCCCTCACCCTCAGGATTCAGTACCCTAAGACACAGGTCAGCTGCTTTGTTTTTGTCCTGCAATTCCAGAGGGCACCTCTCACCTCCCCGTGCGCACCAGGGACAGGAGCCCTGGAGGCCCAGGACATGCCATGGTTGCAGTCACAGAGCTGGGGCCATTCCCAGTAGATGAGACCTCAAAGCAACAGTTCATAGCATGCAGGGGCGCTGGCCCGGCTGCCAGGGGTCACTGTCCTCGGCTTGCAGCATGCAGGGACAATGACGCGGCTGCCAGGTGTCACTGTCCTCGGCTTGCATGCAGGGACAGTGGCCCGGCTGCCAGGTGTCACTGTCCTCGGCTTGCAGCATGCAGGGGTGATGGCCTGGCTGCGAGTTGTCACTGTCCTCAGAGACGCCTGTCGGCGAGCTCTCCTCCCTGGAGCGCAAGGCCACAGCTGAGCAAGCTGGGACCTGTTGGGTGAGACAAGCCCATGGTGCTGGGATCTCATGGGTATGGGAGTCTCCGAGCTGGTATCTTCGGGGACAGAGCCGAGGTGCTGGGCTCTGTCCAGCAAATCCTAAAGTGCTGGGATTACAGGTGTGAGCCACCGCACCTGGCCTGTGTTTTTTTTTTTTTTTTTTTTTTTTTTAAGGTAGGAGAAATGGAGGTTTCTGGGCTGATGGGAATGACCCGGTGGGGTGAGGGATGGAGGACGGACCAGGGGCTGGGCTGTCACTGACTGAGCAGGTGGCCGGGTCTCAGCACAGCAGGGGTGTGCTCAGGAGGGCTGGTGGGCGCAGACGCGGGGGCGCTGAGGAGACGCTGGGAGCCCCTGCTGCTGATCCTGGTTTCTCAGGTGTGGGCTAGGAGGCAGGACGGGGGGAGTGGCAGGGGAGAGGACGAGGAAAGGACTTAGGAGGCATGGCCAGTGAGTGGACCCGGGTGCCTGGTGTGGTCACTGGGCAGCGGGTGTGTCCTGCCCAGGGTGCCTGCAGGGGGTGCCAGGCTCATGGGTGGGGAGGCAAGGACAGAGTGAGGAGCCCATGGGTGAGGGACTGGCGAGGTGGAGGGTGTGAGCTGCAAGGACTGGGATGGGACTGTGAGTGGACAGCTGAGCCTCGGGGGCGCATGGTTACTGTAGCAAAAGCCTCTAGGGGCAGAAAGAGCAGAGCTGCCTGAGTGACCGGGTGTGGACACTGCTGGGAAGTTAGGGAGAAGGACTTGGTGGGGGAGGACGGAGGGCCCGGGCGTGGGAGTCATCGTCCGGTGAAGTGAACACCTATGGGGAATTTGGGAGGAGGAGTGGGGAGGGTGCCCACGGTTTGGGGGAAACAGCCTTGCTGGTGAGAGCTGGGGGAAGCAGTGAGGGTGAAGTCCTTTCAGAGGCTGAGAACATGGACTGTGTGTGTGGGTGATGGACGTGAATTCCGGGCGCAGCGGCGGGGCGGGGTTGGGTAGGGAGGTGGGAGGGGAGCCCTCCTGGAATGGGAATGGGTGTGATTGGGGTGGCCCTGGGCATCACAGGAGATGGTGATGGCACTGGGAGCTGGGGTTCTGGCGCTCCCTTCACCCCTGTAGATGGGAGAAAGTGCAGGGGGCGAGGCCTTGACCCAGGGCTCAGATTCACCTTTGACCCATAGGGCCAGGTCTTGAGGCCCTTGAGCAAGTCCCTTTTCCGCAGGGGTCTCTGGCCTGAAGGTTTGCTGGGCCAGCCTCTGGCCTGAGGGTTTGCTGGGCCAGCCTCTGGCCGGAGGGTTTGCTGGGCCAGCCTCTGGGAGAAGCAGCTCCAGCCTTGGGTGCTCTTGGAGGCAGGGCAGAGGCTTCGCTGCAGGTTTTCCAGGGCCCGGTGAGCCTGCATCTGCCTGAGGGCCTCCCCTTCCAGGGTCCTCTCTGTGTCAGAAGCAGCACCCAGACTCAAAGTCTGAGGCCCCCAAAGGACCCCAACCTCCATGCTGGGGCTACAGGGCCTGGACAGCCAACCTCCTTACGCTTTGGTCCCACAAAGGCCGGGGCGTGGGCCTGAAGAGCACTGGCATGCCACATGGTGTGTGCGGCCCCCGCGGCCTCGACGATCGGGGATCGGGCCCCCCAGCACCCCCTGCACAGGGGAGGGGAGCCCTAGGCCTGGCTCCTGGAGAGAATGGAAACCCCCAACCCACGACTGGTGTTTCCCTGATGGTCCCTCTGGTTGGGTGAGGAATATACAGCTGGAACCCATCAGGCCCGGGCTGGCCGTTGGGAGGAGCGGGGCGTCCCTGGGACTACAGGGTCCTGAGCTAAATGCCAGCAGCACTGGTGTGGCTGGAAACGGCCACCTTGCTCCTCCTTGGAAGGCGGCTTCCAGGCTGGGAGGAGTCCAGGGTCATCCAGGCAGGCCTATCGGAGGGGCCTGGGAGGGGCCATGCAAAGGCCAGCAGGGGGAAGGGCCCAGAGCTCCGGCTCCTGGCTCAGGGCCCAAGTTCTTTCTAAATTTGTTCCCCAACCCCCACAGGGACCCTGAGCCACACGTGGTTTTTTCCGTGATAGAACTTCCGTCCCTGTGTGAGGCCTGTCCTGAGCGGGGGGCTCTAGGCTGGGGACAGAGGAAGGGGGAAGGGAAAGACAATGAGCCCTATTTTGGGGGGCCCCGATTGGGGTCAGGAGGGGAAGGAAAAAGGGAGAGGAGTGATGACAGGGATTGGGGGTGTGCAGCTGGGCAGAGGACCCTGCCCTCCCCCTCTGCGGCTGCCCTGCTCCCCCCTTGCTTACACAGGGCCTGGAGCCCCCTCCCCACGGCTGTAAGCCCTGTGTGTGGGGTGTCAGGTAGAAGGGATGACCTGGGGGAGGTGACCGTGGAGGACGGTCTGAGGTGCAGAAGCCCAGGGCGGGGGCAGGGCACGCAGCAGGGGCCCTCGGCCTCACCAGGTGTCCTGAGCCTGACCAAGCCAGGAAGGCTCTGAGCGCCAGAGTACTGAAGAGGGGATGTGACCTCTGGCCAGGGGATCTGGGCAAGCCGGCCAGGCCTCCCCCCTTTGGCGCCTCCGTCCAGCCCAAGTCCCGCCTGGGCCGCACCCCCTGACTCACTTCCTTTGCATAGAAGCGGAAACCTCCCCGGAGCTTCCTCTGCTTGGGCCGGCCGCTCCCTGGGGACCCGCAGGTGTCGCTGCCCCTCCAGGCCGGAGCTGGCCCAGGAGGCCCCTGGCCCACCCCCTCGCCCTGGGAGGCGCATTTCCTGCTTGGAATCTCAGGCCCCGGCGTCTGGCACAGGCTGGGGGCGGCGGAGCTGAGGGTAGTGGACCAGCTGCAGGTAGGGGTGGGTTGGGGCGGGTTGGGGCCCAGGGCCCAGGCCAGTTCCTGCCAGTCAGTGGCTCTCTTGTTCCGACCCGACTCTTCTGTCCGTCTTTTCGCCTCACCTCTACCGGTCTCCGGGGGGCTCCCTGCGCTGCTCTGCTAGTTCACTGGAGGGGTGTTGGGAGGACCCCAGTTTTGGAGTCGGGGCTGGGAGGCCTGGGCTGAGCCTGGGGACGGGGCCCGGGGCTATTCTCAAAATCTAAGTTCCAGCCAGTCCCCCGCCAAGTGTTCTGGAGCGTGTGGGGGCGTCTCTGAACTCCTGGGCGCTCAGGCCGCTGCTTCCCGCGGCCCCTCTTGGGAGACGGCCCAGTCCAGTGGGAGCCGCGGGAGGGGGCAGGGTCTGGGAGCGACTGTCCCTCGCCCCAGTGGGCGCCTAGGCGGCCACTGACTCCTTCGACGACTCCTCCAGGAAGCCGGGGCGGCCACCAGATAAGCCTCTACCCCGCCACTTCCTTAAGGCCCTCGGCCGTTTATGGGAGGACCCGAGAGATTTGCATCGGGGCCCTGCAGAGGGGCCGCTTCCCGGTCTGAGGGACGAGGCCGCGACCAGGCCCTGGCACTGGGGCAGCCCGGGGGCACACGCTGCGGGGGGTAAGATCACTCCGGGGACCGGTTCCGGCGACCCGCGGGAAAGGGCGGTGGCGGGAGTCCAGAGACCCTCCCCGTCTTCCCGTTGCAGGGAGGGCGACCTGTATGCGGAGCGCCGTTCCTGTGCCATGGACCGCGGCCAACCCAGCCTGGAGCCTGCTGCCGCGGCCCCCCAAGCCACAGGCCGGTGCATGATCGCGCCCGTGCGCGCCGTGCTCCGCCTGCGCCGCCGGGTGTGCGTCCTACGCAAGCGGCGCCTCCTGCAGCTGGGTGGGGGGCCTGACGTCGGGACCGGGGTGCCCAGGCCGGGCTGCAGCCCCCCGGCGCCGCGCGGTGACCTGGACCAGCCGCAGTTCTTCACCTTCGACGGCCCCGCGGAGCTGCCCTCCAGGACGCCACGCAAGAAGCGCCGGCGCAGCCGTCTGGTGCTTTACCCAGAGACCTCGCGCAAGTATCGGCCGCGCGTGGAGCACAGGAGCCGCGCGCAGCACTGCCTGCTGCTGCTGGTCGCCATCGTGGGCTTCCAAGTTCTCAACGCTATCGAGAACCTGGACGATAACGCCCAGCGCTATGACCTCGATGGGCTGGAGAAGGCGCTGCAGCGCGCGGTGTTTGGCCAGCCCGCAGCCATAGCGCGCATCGTGGCGCTGATGCGGGACTACCTGGCCACGCACGTGCACAGTCGTCCGCTCCTCCTGGCGCTGCACGGGCCCAGTGGCGTGGGCAAGAGCCACGTGGGCCGCCTGCTGGCGCGCCACTTCCGCTCGGTGTTGGAGGACAGCTCGCTGGTGCTGCAGTACCACGCGCGGCACCACTGCCCCGAGGCGCGCGCCGCACAAGACTGCCGCGAGGAGCTGGCGCGGCGCGTGGCCGATGTGGTGGCGCGGGCCGAAGCGGAGGAGAAGACCCCACTCTTGGTGCTGGACGACGTGGAGCTCCTGCCGCGGCCGCTGCTGGACGAGCTGCACGGCTTCCTGCAGCCGCAGCGCTCCCACCACTTCCACAACGCCATCTACGTGCTCCTAAGTGGCGCGGGTGGCCCCGAGGTGACGCGCTTCGTGCTGCAGAACGCGTCCCGCGGGCTGCCCCTGCTCCCCGACGGCGCGCGCAGTGCCGAGGCCTCAGCGGCACAGGCGGAAGAGGACCTGCGCACAAGTCTGTGGGCTCTGCTGTCCCGGGAGCATCCGCTGTGGCAGGCCGCGGCCATCGTGCCGTTTCTGCTGCTGGACAAGCGGGATGTGGTCAGCTGCTTCCGGGACGAGATGGCAGGCGAGGGCTTCTTTCCTGACCAGGCCCGGGCGGAGGACCTGGCCGCACAGCTCAGCTTCTACCGCGTGGCTGGCCGCGAGTTTGCTGTCACTGGCTGCAAGCAGGTGGTGGCCACGGTGAACCTCCTGTAGTGGAGGTGCAGGACGGGACGTTTGGGTTGATGGCGGCAGTAGGAGGGCGACCAGGGACCTTGTGGACTGGTGCAGGCCCCTGAGGTTTCTAATGAATTTGTGGCTGCCAGGCTTGTGGGTGCGGGGCAGCTCGGAGCTCTGCTTCCAGGTCCACAACCACCTGAGAGCCCCGAGTCTGTCCCTGGGGGCGGCAGGACAGCAGCCACCTCCCTCCCGAACTCACCCATTGCCCTGCTGGGCATCCCAGGCATGGTCTGGTGGGTTCTCCCTGTGTCCCCAGGAGGCGGGCCCTCGGTTCCCATGGTACAAGGATGATCTCAGGGCCAGCAGTTTCTGGGGTCACACAGCTGGGACGTGACCCCGCCTCTTGGGGGTGGTCGTGTGTTGCTCAGTGCTGGGGTGAGGCTGTCACCCCTGCCACCCTGGAGATGACCCTGGAGGAGGTCACAGCCAACCATGACAGTGCTGGGGTCCTGGCTGTCTTCTCCACCCACCCCACCCCTCACTCAGGTAGTGTTTTCAGGAGCTCAAGGCTTGCGTGTCTTGACCGTAAGGGGAGGGGAGCGGAGGCGGGGGCGCCCCAAGCAGCCTCTCCCCCTCCTTCCCGGACCCCCCCAACCCCGTGCCCGCCAGTCCTGGCTTGGGCTCACCAGATGACCGAGAGCCCGCAGGGCAAGCGGGAGGTGCCCAGGTCTTCCCCCATTACCCTCCTTTCCGCACGTGAGACCCTTAGCCCGTGGCCAGACCCCTGGTCACCACGATTGCGCGACCTCCCTTTCCCTGTTGCCTTTTGTGCCCCGAGTTCCGCCCACCCGCACCTTCTGCGTAGAGGGCCCTCCCCACGCCTGTCCACCCCACACCCCACACTCCCCACGCTCCGCCTCCCGGAAGCCCTCCTGGACGCCTCCCGTGGATGGGCCCCCACGCCCACGGGGGCTTTAGAGGAAGGTGCTTTGGGCGCTTTTTGCGCCATGTCTCCTCGGGGGCGGCGGTTGCCTCGGGAAGGTTCTCGCCTCCTCCCGCAGCCCCGGTGTCTGGGACGCACCCGGCAGCCTCACTGCTGCCTCCTTATGGCGCGCCCGGCCCAGCCGTTGCCTTCTGTGGTCGCCGGGGGCGGAGCGTGCGGCTGGGCCCTGAGTCCCCCGGGTCGCCCCGAGCCTCTGTCCTCACCGCCGGCCGCGCTGCGGTCCCAGCCCGGGCCTGCCCGGGAGGAGCGCACGGGCGGCGATGACCAGTCCCGAAAGGGGCTCAGCGGGCGACCAGGAGGTTTCACGCCGGTGCCGGGCGAGTCGAAGTGGGGGCACTGTGAAGGTGGAGGCAGGGCCGAGCCAGGAGCCCCGAGTCGAGCGCACACGGCGCGGGCCCCTGGCGAGTGGGAATCCTCTGGCCCCGAGGATTCTCAGCCCGGAGACCGCGCCCGCCAGCGCCCTGAGCAGAGGTCCTGCGGGTCCCAGGAGGGTGTCCTGTTCTCTCCCTAGCCCCGCATCCATTCTCGCTCTGGTGGTTGGTGTCCGTGGTCCGGGGCGAGGGCCGCCTAGTGGAACCGGGATTCAGGCCGCTTGAAAGTCTGGGATCTCTGGGCGGATGGCAGCGGCTCCCCTGAGCTCGGCACGCAGGTCTTGGGCCCAGGGCGGGGGCGCTGGCGAGAGGGCTGCCCCGTCCTGCCCAGAGGGTCCTGAGGACTCCCGCTGCTCCTGGAGTCTCGGGGAGGAGTCCGACTCCACGGGGTGGGGGTGGGCTACCAGGAAACCTGTGCCTCTTGGGGCTGTGCAGGACCGGCTGGCCAGCGCTGGGAGCCAGGGCTGAGTTCAGCCCAGCTCTGTCCACCCCACCCTCAGGGCTAGGGGAAGGAGCTGGGGGAAGGAGCCCCACCTCCCCCAGGCAAGTATCTGTGCCAGGAGCCCACGCAGAGGGACACCCAGCTCTCGTCTGGCTTTCACGTTGGCTTCAAGGTGGTAAGAGAGAGAGCTGCAGAGAGCGGTGTGTTTGCCAGTTCCTGCATCCCAGGCAGGTCTCCCAGGACTGTCACCTCCCCTTCCCACAGAGCACCCACCTGGAGGTGTCACATGCCTTCAAGCATGGGCCATTCATCCACCCGTCAGTCAACAACACCCACTGAGCATCCACTGCATCAAAAGGTTCAGACGTAAGGGGAAATTTTCTTTCTCCTCTCTTTTCTTTTCTTTTCTCCTTTCCTTTCCTTTCCTTTCCTTTCCTTTCCTTTCCTTTCCTTTCTTCCTTCCTTTCTCTTTCCTTCCTTCCTTCCTTTCTTCTTTCCTTCCTTCCTTCCTTCCTTCCTCTCTCTCTCTCTCCCCCTCCCTCCCTTCCTTTCTTTTCTTTTTCTTTTTTTTTTTTTTTTGATGCGGAGTTTTGCTCTTGTTGCACAGGCTGGAGTGCAATGACACCATCTCGGCTCACTGCAACCTCCGCCTCCCTGGTTCAAGCAATTCTCCTGCCTCAGCCTCCTGAGTAGCTGGGATTACAGGCGCCTACCACCACGCCTGGGTAATTTTTTGTATTGTTGGTAGAGACGGGGATTCTCTGTGTTGGCCAGGCTACTCACGATCTCCTGACCTCACGATCTCCTGACCTCACGATCTGCCCACCTCGGCCTCCCAAAGTGCTGGGATTACAGGCGTGAGCCACCGCGCCCGGCCTCTTTTTATTTATTTCTAAAATATTACATTGAGTCCAATTTCTGTGCTTAAGAAGAATGTACACCAAGTGCTGCGGTGGGGCTGGTTATAAATGACGCCACAAATCATGCTTGTTAATAAATAGTGTGGTTCGAATCTGACGACCTACTGTTTGATTTGTTTCTTGTTTGCTTGGTCTGTTAATAATTGAGGATGCTGAAATCTTTCCCTAATTGTAGATTTATGGTAGATTTATCCATTTCTCTCTAAGCTTCTATTTAAATAGGACATACTTATTGAGAGTTTTGGTTTTTGTTTTGTTTTGAGAAACTTCTGAATGGGGACGTGGTGTGGACCTGGAGGCTGATGCAAGGATTGAGGCTCACATGCAGTCTGCGGCTCAAACATCCGGGCTTTCCAGGAAATCCATAAATTACTAAAAGAGTATTTTCTGGCCGGGCACGGTGGCTCAAGCCTGTAATCCCAGCACTTTGGGAGGCCGAGATGGGTGGATCACGAGGTCAGGAGATCGAGACCATCCCGGCTAACCCAGTGAAACCCCGTCTCTACTAAAAAATACAAAAAACTAGCCGGGCGTGGTGGCGGGCGCCTGTAGTCCCAGCTACTCGGGAGGCTGAGGCAGGAGAATGGCGTGAACCCAGGAGGCGGAGCTTGCAGTGAGCTGAGATCCGGCCACTGCACTCCAGCCTGGGCAACAGAGCGAGACGCCATCTCAAAAAAAAAAAAAAAAAAGAATACTTTCTTTAATTGCCCTGGACAGGTGCTGAGGGCAGATGACCCAGTCTGGCTATGTGGGAAGCTGCCAGCTAACCAGATGATCCCAAACGCCATAGCGGCTCTCCCTCATATGTGCAGAAATCGTTTCTGTGCAGTTGTCTCTGAATTATTCTTTGACATCTGCCATGTATCGTCATGTAGTAACCCTTGTGATCTGTGTGTGCACATCATAAAGGCTTTTTTTTTTTTTTTGAGACGGAGTCTTGCTCTGTCGCCCAGGCTGGAGTGCAGTGGCATGCTCTTGGCTCACTGCAAGCTCCGCCTCCTGGGTTCACGTCATTTTCCTGCCTCAGGCTCCCGAGTAACTGGGACTACAGGCGCCTGCCACCATGCCTGGCTAATTTTTTGTGGTTTTTTTTTGGTAGAGATGGGGTTTCACTGTGTTAGCCAGGATGGTCTTGATCTCCTGACCTCGTGATCCGCCCACCTCGGCTTCCCAAAGTGCTGGGATTACAGGCATGAGCCACTGTGCCCAGCCGCTAATTTTGGTATTTTTAGTAGGGACTCGGTTTCACCATGTTGGCCAGGCTGGTCTTGAACTCCTGACCTCAGGTGATCTACCCATCTCAGCCTCTCAAAATGCTGGGATTACGGGCATGAGTCACCACCGTGTCCGGTTTCTCTTTTAATAGAGACAGGGTCTCTCTGTCATTTAGGCTGGAATGCAATGGCGTGATTGTGGCTCGCTACAGCCTCGACCTCCTGTGCTGAAGCGATTCTCCCACCTCAGCCTTCCAAAGTGCTGGGATTCCAGGCAGAAGCCACGGTGCCCGGCCCTTCTCTGCATTTTCTTCTTTTTCTTTTTTTGAAATAGTCTCTCTCTTGTCGCCCAGGCTGGAGTTCAGTGGTGCGATCTCAGCTCACTGCAATGTCTGCCTCCTGGGTTCAAGTGATTCTCCTGCCTCAGCCTCCCGAGCAGCTGGGATTACAGGTGCCCACCACCATGCCCACCTAATTTTTGTATTTTTAGTAGAGATGAAGTTTCACCATGTTGATCAGGCTGGTCTTGCACTCCTGACCTCAAGTGATCCACCCACCTCTGCCTCCCAAAGTGCTGGGATTCCAGGCACGATCCGCTGCGCCCGGGCATTCTCTGCATTTTTCAAGGTCAGCAACACTGCATCCTTCCGACCACAGACAGGAAGAGTTTGCTGCTTTTAAGGACCCATGTGACTAGATCTGTCCACCTGGGCCAGGCGCAGTGGCTCATGCTTGTAATCCCAGCACTTTAGGAGGCCGAGGCGGGTGGATCACCTGAGGTCAGGAGTTCAAGACCAGCCTGGACAGCATGGTGGAACCCTGTCTCTACTAAAAATACAAACATCAGCTGGATGTGGTGTCGAGTGCCTGTAGTCCCAGCTACTCGGGGGGCTGAAGCAGAAGAATTGCTTGAATCCAGGAGGTGAAGGTTGCAGTGAGCCAAGACCGTGTGACTGCACTCCATCCTGGATGATAGAGTGAGACTCCATCTCAAAAAAGATAAAATAAATAAATAAATGTGTCCACCTGGAAAATACCAGATTATCTTCCCATCCAGGGTCCACACTCTTACCGACATTTGCAAAGTCCCTGAGTCAGTTTTGGTAATTTGTGTCTTTCTTAGAACTTCTAGGAATTCGTCCATTTCATCTAAATTGTCTAATTTTATTGTTTTTTTTTTTTTTTTTGAAACAGAGTCTTGCTCTATCGCCCAGGCTGGAGTGCAGTGGCTTGATCTTGGCTCACCACAACCTCTGCCTCCTGGGTTCAAGGGATTCTCCTGCCTCAGCCTCCCTAGTAGCTGGGATTACAGGCGTGAGCCACCGTGCCTAGCCAATTTTTGTATTTTTAGTAGAGACAGGATTTCACCATGTTGGCCGGGCTGGTCTTGAACTCCTGAGATCAAGCAATCCTCTTACCTCGGCCTCTCACAGTGCTGGGATTGCAAACATGTGCCACCACGCCCGGCTAACTTTGTATTTTTAGTAGAGATGGGGCTTCACCATGTCGGTCAGGCTGGTCTTGATCTCCTGACCTTGTGATCTGCCCGCCTTGGCCTCCCAAAGTGCTGGGATTACAGGCGTGAGCCACGGCACCCCGCCTGGGACAAGGTCTTTGACTGTGTGGAGCTGGTGCATGGATGCACTACAAGGAGCAGCTCCTGCCATGGGCTTTCGTGAACTGAAGCCCTCAGAGCCTCCAGCAGGTGTCAGCGCAGCTCAGGGAGAGATGCCAGCTCAGCACCGCCCACACTGCAGCCAGCGCACTCCCAAGTGATGGAGACTCATGTCCAGGACCTCGTGGAGTTTCTGGAGGCTGGAAAGGGAATGGGATGGAAGGTGCCCCAGCACGTGGCCATTGCCTGGGAGTGTGAGCCAGCGATTTTTGCCATTCTGCCTCTGAGGATGAGTGTAGAGCATCATAGCTTTTCTTTTCTTTTTTTTTCAAGATGAAGTTTTGCTCTTGTTGCCCAGGCTGGAGTGCAGTGGCGTGATCTCGGCTCACTGCAACCTCTGCCTCCCGTGTTCAATCGATGCATCTGCTTCAGCCTCCCGAGTAGCTTACCTGGCTAACTTTTGTAGTTTTAGTAGAGACAGGGTTTCATCATGTTGCCCAGGCTGGTCTCGAACTCTTGACCTCACATGATCCACTTGTGTTGGCCTCCCAAAGTGCTGGAATTACAAGTGTGAGCCACCAAGCCCAGCTTCTTTTCCTTTTTTTAATTTTTATTTTTTTGAGGCAGGATCTTACCCTGTCACCCAGGCTGGAGTACGGTGGTACAGTTATAGCTCACTGCAGTCTTGACCTCCTGGGCTCAAATGATCCTCCCAGCTTAGCATCCGGAGCAGCCGGGACCACAGGTGTGCACCACCATGCTTGGTTAATTTATATATTTTTTATAGAAATGAAACTGCCACATTGCCCAGCAGGCCTGGTCTCAAACTCCTGGCTCCATGATCCACCCACCTTGGCTCAAAGTGCTGGGATTGGCGTGAGCCACTGTGCCCAGCCACCAGGATCCTTTTTTTTTTTTTTTTTTTTTTTTTTTTTTTTTTTTTTTTTTTGAGACTGAGTCTGGCTCTGTCCCCAGGCTGGAGTCGCGGTGGCGGGATCTCCGGCTCACTGCAAGCGCTCAGCCTCCCAGGTTCCACATCATTCTCCTGCCTCAGCCTCGGTAGCTGGGACCACGAAGCCAGCCACTTAAGCTTGACTAGTTTTTGTATTTTTTAGTAGAGCGGGGGTTTCACCTTGTTAGCCAGGATGGTCTGATCTCCTGACCGTGATCCGCCCGTCACCGGCCTCCCAAAGTGCTGGGATTACAGGCGAGCCACAGCCCGACGCCACCCGGTCCTTTTAAAAGGCTGAAATGAGTACTGTGGATCAGGATGTAGTGTGACTGGTATCCTTACAAGAAGAGAACATTTGGACAGAGATGGACAGTAAGGCACCACATAACAATGTTTTGGTTCACGATGACTGCATGTATGGCAGTAGCCCCGTAAGATTATAATAGCTTTTTTTTTTTTTTTTTTTAAAACTATCTCTTTCTCTTTCGCCCAGGCTGGTTGTCAGTGGCTTAATCTCAGTTCACTGCAAGCTCCACCTCCTGGGTTCACGCCATTCTCCTCCCTCAGCCTCCCAAGTAGCTGGGACTACAGGTGCCCGCCACCACGCCTGGCTAATTTTTTTATTTTTAATAGAGACAGGGTTTCACCATGTTAGCCAGGATGGTCTTGATCTCCTGACCTCATGATCCGCCCGCCTCGGCCTCCCAAAGTGCTGGGATTATAGGCTTGAGCCGTTGCTCCCGCCGTAATAGCATATTTTTACTGTGTCTTTTCTTTTCTTTCTTTCTTTTCATTTCTTTCTCTTTTTTTTTTCTTTTTTTTTGATACAGAGTCTCACTCTGTTGCCCAGGCTGGAGTGCAGTGGCGCGATCTCTGCTTATTGCAATCTCCGCCTCCTGGGTTCACGCCATTCTCCTACCTCAGCCTCCCAAGTAGCTGGGACTACAGATACCTGCCACCATGCCCGGCTAATTATTTTTGTAGTTTTAGTAGAGACAGGGTTTCACCATGTTAGCCACAATGGTCTTGATCTCCTGAGCTTGTGATCTTCCCACCTTGGCTTCCCAAAGTGCTGGGACAGGTGTGAGCCACCGCACCCGGCCTATTGTATCTTTTCTACGTTTACCTGTGTCTAGACACACAAATACTTAGCGCTATGTCAGAGTTGCCTACAGTGTGCAGTACAGCATCGTGCTGCGCAGGTGTGTAGCTTGGGAGTACCAGGCCGTGCACGCAGGCTGGCTGTGTAGCAGGCTGTACCCTCCAGATGTGTGCCAGCACGTGCCATGATTTTCACCCGACAGGGAGATCATCTAACCATGCAGTTCTCAGAACTTGGGCCCATCCGCAAGTGACACGTACCCATATACAGGTGCATGTAGGGACGGTGACGCGAGGACCTGGGAGAAGATGGCCACCAGCGCTGTGAGACACCATGCTCCGTCGCCCACGCCGCCCACTCTGTGTGCTTTGTCTCGGCAGCCCCAGCAAAGCAGCAGGTGCACGTGCCTTGGAGTTGAATCCGGGTCTGGCTCCGAGGGCAAGGCTGCCTCCCAGGTGGCTGTGCTCAGTACAGCCCCAGCCCTGGTGCTGCCGGAGCCGCTTCCCTCCACACACACCAGCCCTGCCATCATCAGTGGCACCGCACTGCGGTTGGAATTTGTACTTCCTGGGTTAATTCTTGTGAAGTACCTGTGTAACCAAACCCAGGTTTGGCTGTTGCTGCTCTAAAGTCAGACATAAGAGGCAGGGGAGTTGAATTGCGTTATTCGTGGGAGGAAAAGCAGGTTGGTGGAGGCCATATTAGGCTGGACGTGTTGCCCTGTGGTTCCTAGCCATTCAGGAGGGCTGAGGAGCAGGAGAAGTCTCGGCTTAAGCCCAGGAGGTTGGGGGCTGCGGTGGGCTGGGGTCCGTGCCACTGCCTCCAGCCTGGGTGTGGGCAGGAATGCCTTAAAGACAAAGGCGTGCTGTAGTCCCAACATGGAATTTAGGCGGATCATGGGGTCAGGGGTGGGATCATCCTGGCTGGCATGGGTGAGCCCGTCTCTACTAAAATGCAAGGGGTGGGCGGTGAAATAAAATATTGTGAAAAAGA